>NC_092628.1:9669622-9969622 GCF_039555335.1 Amphiura filiformis
ACAAATTATTAAAATTTGATATTTTTCAAATTTTTGATATATAACAGCCCTCGAAGTAAATTATATAAATCTAATGATATATTCTTAAAATGTATGTAGCAGGGAGGAAAAGCCGACGGTCAATTGAAAATTTTGACCTTTCATATTGAAGATATAGATTTTTTCCCAAAAAGACCTACTTTTTTTTGGTGTTTTGGAAAAAAATCCATATCTTCAATACGAAAAGGTCAAAATTTTCAATTGATCGTCGGCATTTCATCCCACCACATATACGTTAAGTATAAATCATCAGATTTATAAAGTTTACTTCAGTACTGTTAAATATCAAAATATCAATTTTTAAGACTGGTCTGCTGTATAAATCAAATAAGTGTTGGCAGACTTCAAAAAATGATTTTTCTTCAACCTTTGTGCATGGATGCACCTTGGGTCAAAGTCAACAGGAATGACATTCATGTCGCCTCTGCACCTTTGGTTGCCATGGCAACCGCCAAAATGTAAATTTGCCCAATTTTCAGCATTTTCAGCATTTTCACATGTAACAAAATGTAGAAATATCAGGTCAGATTTCAGGATGAAGGAAATCATGTTCAGTACCCTTCTTTTATACAGTGAATAAGATATCCTTCCTCTCTATAAAAATCATGTAAACACAAACAAATCACTTTCAGAAGTGGGTGAAACCATTATGTAAAATAGGGGTGTTTTTCATTATTTTCGCCATGCCAAAACTTGTGTTGGGAAAATTGATGTAACCCCAAAGTAACACTTTTCTCACAATTATCTGCTCAGGGTAAGTAGATAAGATGTTGGTCTAGTAATATCATGAAAAAAAGTTTTGGTAATTTTCATACGTGGGAGCAGTGTTGCCAGGAAAATTGCACAATTTTCAGTTTTTTAATTTAATATATTATGAAAAATAAGGGCTTTTATCCACCTAGGGGATGATGATGCATTTTTATGATATTAGTATGAAGACATTACCAACTGTAGTGCATGAGTATCAAGTATTTCTGCCTAAGTGTTGCCAGAAACCTCACTTTTGTGACGTTTGAGATTTTATTTACAATGGAAAATGCTGATTTTAACAGACAACTCTCTTGTTAATTTTATGCAACACTCTAGTATTGTTATTTGGATTAAGTGCATGGTGTGACATGATTTGCATTGCTTTCAACACCAGTGTTGCCAGTAGCGTTGCCTTTTCAGGTGCTGTTATAAAGTAATTTTCATACGTGGGAGCAGTGTTGCCAGGAAAATTGCACAATTTTCAGGTTTTAATTTAATATATATGAAAAATAAGGGCTTTTATCCACCTAGGGGATGATGATGCATTTTTATGATATTAGTATGAAGACATTACCAACTGTAGTGCATGAGTATCAAGTATTTCTGCCTAAGTATTGCCAGAAACCTCACTTTTTTGACGTTTGAGATTTTATTTACAATGGAAAATGCTGATTTTAACAGACAACTCTCTTGTTAATTTTATGCAACACTCTAGTATTGTTAGTTGGATTAAGTGCATGGTGTGACATGATCTGCATTGGTTTCTACACCAGTGTTGCCAGTAGTGTTGCCTTTTCAGGTGCTGTTATAAAGTAATTTTCACACGTGGGAGCAGTGTTGCCAGGAAAATTGCACAATTTTCAGGTTTTAATTTAATATATATGAAAAATAAGGGCTTTTATCCACCTAGGGATGATGATGCATTTTTATGATATTAGTATGAAGACATTACCAACTGTAGTGCATGAGTATCAAGTATTTCTGCCTAAGTGTTGCCAGAAACCTCACTTTTTTGACGTTTGAGATTTTATTTACAATGGAAAATGCTGATTTTAACAGACAACTATCTTGTTCATTTTATGCAACACTCTAGTATTGTGATTTGGATTAAGTGCATGGTGTGACATGATTTGCATTGGTTTCAACACCAGTGTTGCCAGTAGCTTTGCCTTTTCAGGTGCTGTTATAAAGAAACAGCGAAACCAGTTTTGCTAGTAACATTGTCTATTCATTGAAGTATAGCGTGAAGTATAGCGGGTCCTGGTCTGCTTTTATTGACATGTCAATAACTGTATTGCTAGAAAACTCACTTTTGTATTATTGAGGTTAAATGTACTGTTTAAATTAAGTGTAGTATACTTTACTTTGCTCACTGTGATTTCAACACCAGTGTTGCTTGTAACCTTTTCAGTTTATTTGCGACGGCGAACCTGGATGAGTTCGAATTTCAACCAGCCTAATCATGAAACTCCCGTGGCCAAGCGGTTAAGGCGTAGGTCTCGTAACCCTGAGGTCCTGGGTTCAATTCCCAGGCGGGATCATTTTTTCTTCTTGTCTCCTTTATTATTTGCGGCGAACCTGATGAATAACAATGTTTATTTATATAATTCCGTCGATCCTGTCACTGTTTTTCCGTGTAATATTTGTGAACTTGTAAAAACAAAGAGTCTGATCAAGCAAACTGTTTCAAAACTTAAGGACATATGCATATACCTCAACATCGACACTTAAACGTCCGTATATCAAGAAAATAGAAAGCTTTGTGGAAAGTTGTTCCTATTTAGTTACAAACAATGTTTTGAAAAATTTCAAAACATGTAATGTTTTTAAGCACTATGTCTGTAAATGTCGGTTGGCAATCTTGTATCTTCCGTAATGTGAGTCTTCAAATGAGATGAAAAAGGGTACTATGCTGCATCATATCTAGTGTATGAACTGCAACAGACATAGCTAACCATGTCACCTCTTTAGATTCTTCTGTAGCTTTCTCAATTGTTTCAAAATAACTGAAAATGTTACTAGCAACACAGGTGTTGAAATCACAGTGAGCAAAGTAAGGTATACTACACTTAATTTAAACAGTAAATTTAACCTCAATAATACAAAAGTGAGTTTTCTGGCAATACTGTTGTTGACATGTTAATAATAGCAGTCCAGGACCCGCTATACTTCACGATTTGAAAAATTGTGTATACTATGTATACCAGTGCTGTTAAAACCTCCTTTTCTGTAAGTTTGTCAGTAAGAGTGTCATTATCCTGTAAACTGACTTGAATAGACAATGTTACTAGCAACACTGGTTTCGCTGTTTCTTTATAACAGCACCTGAAAAGGCAAAGCTACTGGCAACACTGGTGTTGAAACCAATGCAAATCATGTCACACCATGCACTTAATCCAAATCACAATACTGGAGTGTTGCATAAAATTAACAAGAGAGTTGTCTGTTAAAGTCAGTATTTTCCATCATCAATATAATTTCAAACGTCAAGAAAGTGAGGTTTCTGGCAACACTTAGGCAGAACTACTTGATACTCATGCACTACAGTTTTTAATGTCTTCATACTAATATCATAAAAATGCATCATCATCCCCTAGGTGGATAAAAGCCTTATTTTTCATAATATATTAAATAAAAAACCTGAAAATTGTGCAATTTTCCTGGCAACACTGCTCCCACGTATGAAAATTACTTTATAACAGCACCTGAAAAGGCAACGCTACTGGCAACACTGGTGTTGAAACCAATGCAAATCATGTCACACCATGCACTTAATCCAAATAACAATACTAGAGTGTTGCATAAAATTAACAAGAGAGTTGTCTGTTAAAATCAGCATTTTCCATTGTAAATACAATCTCAAACGTCAAATAAGTGAGGTTTCTGGCAACACTTAGGCAGAAATACTTGTACTCATGCACTACAGTTGGTGATGTCTTCATACTAATATCATAAAAATGCATCATCATCCCCTAGGTGGATAAAAGCCCTTATTTTTCATAATATATTAAATTAAAAAACTGAAAATTGTGCAATTTTCCTGGCAACACTGCTCCCACGTATGAAATTTACCAAAACTTTTTTTTCATGATATTACTAGACCAACATCTTATCAACCTACCCTGAACAGATAATTGTGAGAAAAGTGTTACTTTGGGGGTTACATCAATTTTCCCAACACAAGTTTTGTCATTGCGAAAATAATGAAAAACACCCTATTTTACATAATAGTTTCACCCATTTCTGAAAAAGATTTGTTTGTGTTTACATGATTTTTATAGAGAGGAAGGATGTCTTATTCACTGTATAAAAGAAGGGTACTGAACATGATTTCCTTCATCCTCAAATCTGACCTGATATTTCTACATTTTGCTACATGGGAAAATGCTAAAAATGCTGAAAATTGGGCAAATTGACATTTTCGCTGTTGCCATGGCAACCAAGGGTTTAGAGGCGATATGACTGTCACTCCTGTAGACTCTGACCCAAGGTGCATCCACACACAAAGTATTAAGAAAAATCATTTTTTGAAGTCTGCCAACATTTTTTGAAAATATCTGATTTTTACTGCATAGTGTTCTTAATGATTTGCCATAAAATGTGTATTTATGAATTTCAAAAACCAAAATTATTTGATATCAGAATGACATTCTTCAGTATTCAGAATGCAATTCGATATGTCTGATGTGCTCTAATGTCCCAAAATAAATACTGTCCAAGCGTTCATACCCCAGCCCTTAAGCTCGCATAAACTTAAAGAAAAATCTAAAAAATCCAAAATTTTGGACTAAAAATTGGCCAAGGTTACTGCTGTCCCATTCAAAAGCACAGGAAGACCACCCACAGCGTTGAGGTCACCTTTTTAGACATTCTGTCTACAGGCATTAATGGATGCCACCAGTGCTGGAATCAATGAATTGTTTAAAACAAATTAATAAATTCGGTATTATATACTGTTAGGGTTTACTGTGTGAGACACTGGGCGCTCTACTACTGTGCGAGATACTGGGTGCTCTACACAGGCACTCAATCCACACCCAGTGTCTACTTCTTAGATCTGTAGTGAGGACTATTTGTGAATCACTTTATGTATGACTGTGCAGCCGCGGATCCAGAGGATGGTCGTAATAAATGGCATATGCTGATTATGCGCATGATTGTTGTAACATTTGAAAAACAATAGCAGCACATAAGTGTATGTCATGCAGCACATATCACAGTATCGCAAGCACACTTTAAGCATGAAAGCCATTTGGATCAGTTGCGTAGCGTCATAGGGGCACGGGGGGGGGCAACTGCCCTCCAATCGATTGCTAATTTAGAAAATCCCATAGGAAAATTGACAAAAATGGCTTGTGCCCCCCCAATCAGACCCGGTTCCCCCCAATCATGGTCGGTGCCCCCTACGCCACTGGTTTGGATAGCGTTTTTATGTTCTCAACATGCAGTATAGGTCCGAGATATGCTTGTTATACACTAAGTCAAATCACATCTCGGTTTGTTTTTATCAGCTGTTTATGTGGACGACTTCTTCCTTGTGAATGCAATAATTAAAATCAATAATAATTTTATAGTAATAAACGAATCACTGCAATACTAAATGTACACTTCTGTAAAAATTTGAAGCAAGCTAAATCCATATAAAACTGATGAATTCCTCAGCATCATCCCGTAAAGACATAGATGGATTTTCATTTAGCCTACAGCTAATACAATATACATAAATTACTAGCGGGCTAGAAAGGTGAGCCTCAGTTATTACTCCGGCTTCCTTTTTCAGAATTCTTGAGTTTATATTAAATTATTGGTAGGGAATTGTGTGGAAATCTCTGCTAGCTACAGGGAGCGCTTTCAATTTTGGAATGAATTGATTGGAGCTCAAGATGAGTAGACTTAGGGCATTTATCAGGATGAGGAGAATTGTGGACTGATAGCAGGCAAAGTGCATTTGAAACGAAAAAATGTAACAGAGAAAGATATGACATAAGCAGTTTGAACTAGGAATGGTCCACCTCATATGTTACTGGTAACATTGGTACTGGTAACATTGTTACTAGTAAAAGTGGTATTAGAGACATTTTATTACCATTTTCCATTTTTCTTTAAGGGCGATGGGCAGGTCCGTAGCCAGGATTGAATGCAGGATGGAGATGGAAAATGAACACAACCATCATAAAAATATTGGGCTAATTTAAAAGGCTTGACATGAAAAAGTGGTCCCTTTGTTATTTTATTTTGTCTTTTTATTGTGAACTTTCTTGTGTTCATTTAAAAAAATTTCACCTGAAGAGTGAATTGGTCAATTTTGTGGATTGGGTATAAACATGTTTTGGAATTGTATTAAATAACAGCAATATATTTTAGTCTATTTAGGTGAAAAGTGTTATAAATTCCCAGGTTGAAGATAAAAGGACCAGATTTTCTTTTAAAATATATCAACCCTATCAAGCAATGATCTACACAAACGCAGACCTGGTCAACCTATTCATAGATAATTTGTTTGGCATATTTGTTGGAATCAAACTCAGGGAATTTTATCTTGGAAGAAAGTTTGTGAGGGAAGCGTGATTCAGTTTGCATTAGGTGTATTTGTATTGCCTTTTAATTTACACCATGGTTTTAATAGTTCACAAAACACCAAAAAAGACAGAATAAAAAATCTATTACCTCATTGCTTCATATTTTTTTACCAACTTAGACATGTTAGACGAAAAAAGAAGAAAACTTTCCAAATTATCCATAACATATTACACACTCATTCCTTTAAAAATGATAAATTTTACTCTCTGTTATTTGGTTTACAAATTTGTCAATTCCAGTGAGTGTTTCGGTAATAGAATAAAGAGCAAGTAAACAAGCCTACTACCATGACTACCTGCTTGCACTGGTGCCAAATTTGTCTCATAATCTAATCAAGTGCTCCTCTTGCAGAATACAAAACAGTGTGTTAGCAGATTGTTTTCTACCTGATTTATCAATCCTGTGCTTGAATTCGTGAAATTTAATTGAATGAAGAAGATATCACTTTCATGTTTGCGGGTGAGAGTATGTTTCCCTAAGAACAGTTTTTGTTCCTGTTCTGTCTCAGTTGTTTTCAACCAAATGTTGTGTTATTAATAGCATAATGAGGAGATATTAACTACAAATGAAATGCTATAACACTTTTTTATTGAAGCTTGAAAACAATATGTTACTTTTAACTAGTGGATTAAATTTTAGTACTTGCCATGCCTGATGTACCAAAGTTACCAATCATATCATATCATACATACTAGTATATACATCAGGTTCTCATTAGGCAGCCCACAGACCAGATCCGGTTGGCCCTTGAATAGCTCTGAAATGTACCAGGTTAACCCTAACTGAACTGAAACTCACTAAAGCTCACTATGGAAAGTGCTGCACATGCATGGATTCCATGTGATGTGATGACGCAATCAGCCTAAGCCATATCTACCCATATCACTGGCCGTTCCATCGAAACCTGTGTGGCTACGTCCAGGTCGGTGATCTTCTGCGTGGCATGCAAGGGTTCAAGGGTCAAATTCTGGGGGCACCAAGTGACTTTGTTCATCTTTTTCTTTCCCTTCCAATAGCAAAATAACAGTGGGTTTGGTTCGGTTAGGGTTAGCATAGCAAAAACAGTGCATTTGGCTCTCAAACATAATAATAATAATAATAAAGACAGATTTAATATAGCGCCTAATGCAAATGCCTCTAGGCGCTTTACACAACCAGAAACATATTAAATATCTTAAGCTACAAACAAAAGAAAATTTAAGGGCCTAACAAATACAATTTTTTTTTCATTTTAAATAATAAACAAAATTTTAAACACAACAATATAAACAAAAAGAAAAGTCATAATCCACGCCGCTCCCCATGAGCCAAAAAAAAAGCAAGGAGGCACGACAAAAGGCACATATGAAGCGACGAGGAGAATGACTTTAGAACATATTTCATAATATCAATAAGCACATAATAAGCAAATAAAAATGTAAATATACACAGAGTTTAAAATAGAATTGCACTACAACCCAAAAACAGCATTTCGAGCACACCACCGCATAAAAACAATCAAAAAGCTGTGACCGGCACAGACGAAAAAAAAAAAAACATGGTAAAAGCCCTGGAGAGGAGAGGTTGCCAGCACATCACTCTCAGCAATATTTCAAATGTCTTGCTCCCTAAATAGAAATAACAAATGGGCAGGGTTTGACTAAATATACACAGAGCAATTATTATCACAAAATACAACATAGCAATATAAATTAAATATACAGATAATTATAACAATCAGAATAATACAATCAATCAAACAGCGTATCGAGCATATCACACCTTTCGCGAAAACCCGCACAGGAGAGAAAATGCGACAAAATTGAGAAAGCCCAGGAGAGGAGAGGTTGCCAGCACATCACTCTCGACGAGATAAATATCACGCCCCATAAACATAAAAATTGGCTGGGTAAAAATTGGTATTGCACGGAACATAGTACAATAGAACTAACATGATTATATACGAAGCAACATATTTAAAACAGTGGATGGAACATCAAACCGTGGCATGGCTGGCACAGCAATGGCATAAATAAACCCTGGAGAGGAGAGGTTACCAGCACATCACTCTCAGCAAGAATAATATCTTGCTCCCTAGATGGCAAAATTAATGGGCAGGGTTACTCGGAATAAACACACATGAAGAATAAATTATTGCGCACACAATAATTGATGAAAAATGAAATTACGATGCATCACCATTGAAGTACTGTCTAAAGAGATGTGTCTTCAGTCGAGACTGGAAAATGCCGAGAGTAGTAGCGTGGCGAATTTCACTGGGAAGATCGTTCCATAATTTCGAGGCTGCGAAGGCAAATGACCTGTCACCATAGAACTTTGTAGATGACTTAATGACTTTCAGTCGACATTCAGCAGATGATCTCAGCGATCTTGTTGGTACATAGACGTGAATGATGTCAGATATAAAAACTGGTGACATGCCATGAAGAGCTTTATATGTAACAAGCATGATCTTATATGCCACTCTTTGTTTTATTGGCAGCCAGTGAAGCTCTTCCAGAGCGGGTGTGATATGCTCATGTCGCGAGATACGCAGAACAAGCCTTGCGGCCACGTTCTGAACTTTCTGAACTTTTGCGATCTCGCGATCCGGCAATCCATACAACAGCGAATTACATGTATCAAGTTTAGATGTTACGAAGGCATGAACCAACTTAGTGGTTGATTCGCGAGTCAGATACTGCCGAATGCGTCCAATCTTCCTGATGCCGAGAAGAGCACTCTTGCACAGATTGTCGACGTGACTACTCATGCTGAGGTCTTTGAAATGAATTTAGCCCTCTTTGGCCCACGAGCAAATATATTGAGAACTTCTGTTATACATGTAAAATATCAGGTATACAGGAATTCTTAAAATCTGTAATTATAAAACAAGTGTTGACATGACAACATATTTTTTTGATATCAACTATTTATCTCTTTATCTTATCCATGTGCACTCTCTCTCCATCTTTGCAATGGTTATGTTGGCTAATGTGTATTTCATATTCTGTTAATTGCATTTGGATGAATACAATTATTCTATGAAATATATTTGTGTTATTAGATAACTGAAACCATTAGTCATATTATCTGTTGTATCAGATGCAGTTAACGAGATTGTCCTGGTAAATTCAAGTACATTTTATTTGATGCAATAATAACATTTTGTAAAATTTCATAGAGGTGATAAAAACTTAACTGGGATCATTCCTAAAATAAAAACATGTGCCAAGATTAATGCATACTACTTGTATGAAATACATTCATTTCATTTATCAAATTATTGCAAATGTTTCAATCCTCATTTGTGTTATGCTTGATGCTTATTTAATGCAATTTCATGCAATCAATAGCACTTTGTAGCACCCAGGGTCTAGAGATACTGCATAAATAAAACTATGATATTAGAACAAAGTGAATTGAATTATTTAAATCGACCCACTGCACAGACTTGCAGTGTAAACAGTGAATTATGTTTGGGGAACAATTTAGAATTTAGAATTACCAAGAGCTGCCTGGTACTTATTCAAGTTTATCACAGATTTTCATCTATTTTCAATGTATTGTAAAGTTCTCTGTGTTGACAATACGCTTAAACATGTATGCTCATCTTTTGCTGGCTGTGTGGACTTTAGTTTTTTAAATACAAATTACATCGGATTTTCTCATTTTGATATTGTTTGCTAAAATTGTTTAAAAGAATTATTTGATGATGCCACAATAATTATCTTTGATTGGAGAGAGCGAGAAGGGCAGACATACTAGTGAGTGAAAGAAAGACGAAGAAACAGACATGCGGAGGAAGAGAAAGAAGCAGACAGACAGAGAGGAAGAATACATTTTTGTTCTCTCTCTTTAAGTCATCCTTCAATTCTGACATCTATTATTTAGGATACTGTGTAAAAATAACAAAAAACATTATGAGTACGCATGTACATAATCCCTAATATTTTTTCTTTTGTTTTGCTTCAAATTCATTGCTATAATTGTTTAATACAGGGGCTGCTAAGATGATGACATCCTCTCCCAAACTCATCCACAAGAGTCACAGTTTACCACGCTCCAGAGGCACATGCAGAAGCCGTAGTCCTGTCACACCAAGAAGTCACAGTCCTGCAACACCTGAAAGAAGACCTTCAACAAGACCTCTCTCCAGAAATAACTCGGAAACAAACTTAAATGCTAGGGTAAGTTAAAGCACAGTAAAATAGTGCAAGCTTTCACAGGATTGTTCATACATAGAAGCTAAAAGCTGACACCAGAAATTATGCACAGGCTATAACATCAGCTAACCTCTGCGAGAAGGCTTTTCAGGGCAACAACCTGGTCATATTTAGAGTTAACCACTATTTCAAATTCCAGGGCAGTTGTAGAAGTTGAAGTCCAGCTGATACCATATTTTACCCTGATATGGCAGTGACGTCAGTGCACATTTCCTTGAGTGCAGCGTCAAATAGTTAAAGAGTTCACTCAAAGCACTGGCGTTTGCATGCATAGATGCGCCGTGCAAACAGCTCCCTCAACGCGTTGACTTTACTGCCATGTCAGGTTGAAAAATGGTATAGTAATACTCTCATGTTAACAGATTAATACACAGGTACATTAGAATAGCTTGTTTCACAAGAAAGGCATGTTATTCAACCTGAGTTGACAGATATTCTCTATCATACACTACATACTTTTTTGTAGCCAATGTAGCGATATATTGAGATCTCTGTCAAAAGGCCATACTTACTGTCATGCTGCTGGTAAAATCAACTGTAGTTATGAGCCAAATTGACTTATAATCTTTAAAGTACTTCTGGAATTACAACTCTATTTCAACCTCCAATTCCAGTCGATAGGATTCCCAGTTGAACCACCAATTTAGGCTCATGCATTATGAAATAGACTCATTTAATATTGAATACTTAAGCGTGAGTCAGAGCCTCCCACTTAGTCGCACAAAATTGGACCAAAATGACAAAATTAAAAAACATACACATAGTATATTGTGGGTTTTCAATTTTGTCTTTTTCCAATGGGACCCAAGCCAGCTTGGCTGCATAGAATTTAAACCCATTTATATTTTATGTGGATTTCATCAGAGTTCATGGAACTTTTATACCTGGTGTCAAATGATTTTGGAACCACCTCTTTTTTGATAGGTATAGCAGCAGAGATAGCTTAAATTTCTATATTACCAAATTGCTTTCACACCTGCCTGTATTCTCTGTATGATTATCAGAATACATGACATCACATAGCTTTACTTCTCAGAGAATTTAGTAGGAGTGTGGTTCCATGGAATTGTAAAACCAGTCAAATCTTATGCGAATTCATAAAACTTGAATTACATCATAATCCCATGGAACGTATAAAGTGCCATTTTACACCATGTGGAAATTTAAGACGTTCTCTTATAAAAGGAACACACACAACATAGAAAATGCCATTATGTTTAAATTTATTTCATCCAGTTAGGCTTATGGAAATTTTAAAGTCACTCTTGAGCATTTATTGTGACAAGAGTTTTTACCTTATTTTGTATTTTCATGCTTTTAGTCTGAAAAGCTAATTTTGTGACGGTTATATCAAAATTTGTGCTTTCATTGAAGGGGATATTTATTATTGGTATGTTTTCTTCGGTGTGAAATGCTAATTATATATTGTGACAGTGCTTTGATTTTGTTCATTATTTATTTGTTGTCATGTTTTCTTCAGTTGCTTATAGTAGGTATGTCACAGTGGCTGCACAATAATTCTGTCATACTGTGCACGCATACATAACAGTGAATCAAAAAGCGCGCGGATCAAAGTTGGCCAATTTTTGAAAACTACATGTCAAAAAACGATTTCCTCGTTATGTTTCATTGATCACAATAATTTGTCTTTTTAATATATGGTAGGTGAAACATTTCCTAAATCACTATCAACTCCGCCGAAATTAAACACTGCCTAGTTTAAGAGTTAAGACCTGTTTTATGAATTTTTTAGATCGTCCATAAATCAATAAATATAGGTCTCTCGAAATAGAGGACCTAGTACCACCGGTCTGAAATACCAGTGTTTGTTATCATGTATTTTATTTCCTTGGACAATGAGTGAAACACTTCCCTATACCAATTGAAAACTCGGTGCACTTAGGCAATTAACTGCAGTTTCTTTATTCAACATCACTGCAGGTTCATATTTGACAAAATCATGCTGTATGAATAAAACATAAATAAAACATTGAAAGAAGTAAAAATTACATATGCCTAATTAACATAAGAATGGCATAAATATATAATTAGATGTAATTAGCTAATTTGCATAATTAATGACTTTTTGTGTATTTTTTGTTACCAAATGAAAGAACTTTGGGTACTTATGTGTGCAAAAAAAACCGCATCCTCATATCATGTACGGTTCTCTGTTGGCATTATTTTTTGCATATTAATTAGCTGGACTTAGTCATTTTTTAAGCTTTTATTTGTCTGCAGATTGGTCAAAATGGCTAAAATTGTATTTTTGGTGGATTTATTACATTTATTCGAGGAGAGATTTTTAATTTTGTTTTCTTTTAACGAAGTCCGGAAAGATATGCAATTAATCTGTGATACTTAAATCAATGCTACCTTTTCAAGTAAGTGTCCGAATAAGCATTACAGATCCCAAAAATTACCATTTTGCCATTTATAGCAATTTGTGGCAGGTTTTCACCCGATTTCCGGGTATCTTCAAGTTGACGTTACATCACTTTGCATTATCCGATTTCAATTCTGTTTTTTTGTTTTTTGAAGCATTCATAACGATGATTCAATTAAAAGCGTCAAATAACATGTTTCTGCTGCGCTTATTTTTGGGGTGATATACCTACTTATAGGGACAGAGTTTTGATTAAGTTTTATTATTTATTTATTGTCATGATGAATGCTTTCTTCAGTCCGACATGCTAATTTTGTGCCAGTTATTATCAATATTTGAAGGAGATATTTATTTTTGTCATCTTTTCTTCAGTCTGAAATGCTAATACAGGAGATTTTATTTTATTTATTATTTATTTGTTGTCATGTTTTTTCGTCAGTCTGAAATACTTAAATTGTGAAAGACATACCAAAATATGTGCTTTGATTGCAGGGAATTTGTAATACTTATACTGCAGGGAAGCTACTATGCCATATAGTAAGCATCTGATCAATGACACTTTCCACAATTAGAAGCGCATATTTTGATCTATGCTGGATCATATCATGTATTAGTAGTGATTTCACTGCACGTAGGTAAAAACAAACCAGTTTAGTAGAGGCTCAGTGGACTGGACCATAGGGATATCTATCTATATTGATGGTTACAGTGGACGTGATCTGAATTACAATTGTAGTGAGGGCAGGTGGAATGACAGGAACTGGTGTGCAGGTGGGAGAGGTGGATTTAATTGTGATTTGAAGACTAGAAATTAATAGATATGCTGAATTTGCATGGTAACCTTCACCTTATATTATGAACAAATCTAGCAGTTCATATTTGGCTTGCATTTAAACAGGTATAATATTAATATGATCTTTTTTTGTGTGTTATGTAATTGATTGGATAAGCAATAATATTATTTGTCAGTTTGATGAATCATTGGGCTATTCCAATTAAAAGTCACACTACCCCTGTGGAAGTTTTTTTAATATCTTCCACAGTGGGTTGAAGACATTAGCAGCTCCATTTTAATTTCATACACCCTCTGAGAAAGAGTCATAATGAATATTTAACAGGGGGAGTGTGTTTTTCAAATGGAGCTGCAAATGTGTTCATTCCATCTGAAATTCATACTCCCCCTGTGGAAGATATTTAAAAAATCTTCCACAGGGGTAGTGTGTCTTTTAAATTTAAAAGCCCATTGCCCCTGTCAGGTAGATAACAAAATTGGTATTATATTGATAAATTATATTTTCATACATGTGATGCACCAACAATGATTAGAACAAGGTGACAAACAAAAAAACCTTGTTCAGTCATTTTTGCCCTAAAAACATCTCAGGAAGCTAATATTTTGAATTTTTTTGAAAATACCCACAATTGATCTGGTCCATAGAACAGGTTTTTTTTACCACCTCAGCAAAATTTGTATTTTTGAAACAATTAGTGGAGTTCCGTGAATTCAAATATGACTTGTGTTCTGGTCGTGATCCAAGCTAGATCTGTAACATTGACACAAACATGTGTATGTACATATTTTGTTTTCAAATAGAAAACCCCTTTAGGAAATATATTATAGTTGAAACATGATCAGCATTGCATGAGTTCCATGCAGACATAATCATCTCTCCTCATACATAATCGGAGAGATTTGTTCAATACATGTGCAGATTTGCATACCTGCACGGTTAGATGAATTGAGAGTGCACAGGGTTCTCTGCACTTATCTCAGGGTACCAATATTTAGAGAAAAAATGATGGGAATTTTTGATTTTACTCTCCGCTACTGTGTGATAGATGACAGGTAGGTCCAATAGTTTGAATAGTGGATGTTGGCGCAAGTGTGTGCGAGTATCACTCACTAGGTCTACACATGCAACGCATTACATACGCACGCCTCTACAAGCATGTTGCGTGTTATCAATACTTGTGATGAGGTGGGTCATCTACGGCCTTAATAGATGACCCCCAAAATTGTGCAATTGTCCCACTTCCACTGAATAAGAATATAATTATTATTATATGCAGGACATTTAAAACATCCTACATTGCATACAAACACAAACATTTAAAACAAGCTCTTCAGAATATGAAATATATATTGCTTGCTGTATTGCTTTTTCTATTTAGTTCAACACCAAAATCCAATATTAAGAAATTAATTGTCCTCATTTTATAACACTACGTATGAATCTACAATTCTATAGAATTAATTAGTTGAAATATTGATGAATTCTGTTGTTTAAAGCTTTCTAATCAAAGTACCTTTCCCATGCAGGTGCAAAGGCCTTCCTGCCTGTCTTAACTTACTCACATTATCTGGTAATTTCCTTCTCATTTGCATTAATTAGTTGATCCCTTTGATTATTAGTTTATTATTCTATTTAATAACATAATTGATCCTGTAATTTTGATTTATTTGGTTGTCACATGACGTTGTTGACAACAACTCATCATGTGACACTCATCAAGATCAATAACATCAGTTTCAAAAAGGCTTAGCGACCGCATAAATCCATCAATATGGTTGTTTATTATTAGGCGTCTTCTTGTTTATCCCTCTCATTCTTACCATAATGACTGGTTGATTCAAGTAGGAAGGGGAAGCAATAAAGAAACCATACTTGTTTGTGAAACACAAACATTGACCATTGAAACTTGTTTGAGTCATATTTCAGGTGTTTTTTTATTACATAATTGTATATAGAAGGCATTTTATTGCAGTTTTATTGTACTAAATAAAATAAACTCTAATATCTTGAGTTCATAAATAGTGCAAAGATTATCAGACATCAGTATAACACATTTCATTTTATTTTCAATGCTTAAAATATGTGTTTGATGGCTGTCTTTGCCTTCATTTTTCTAAAGTCAATGAAAATCATTTTAAAGAAAGCAACATAATATTTTTTTGAGTTCATAAATAACACACATTTTTTTGAGTTCATAAATAATGCAAAGCTATTAAAATAAGAGTATTAGACATCAGTATAACACATTTCATATTATTTTCAATGCTTATAATACATGTTTGATGGCTGTCTTTGCCTTCATATTTCTAAAGTCAATGAAAATCATTTTAAAGAAAGCAAAATAATGTTTTTTTTAATACTGTGCACCAAAATTCCTCAGGTTTATTCCTAATGCAGAATCATTCAATTGGCTTCCTGGTGAAGCTTTTGGGAAACAAAATATAATCTCACTACTCTACTCAAGAATAAAGACATCATACACCATCACAGCATCTTCATCTTTCATCCTCTTTCCTCCCACCTGAGCATGGCTTTCAGTCCAGGTGGGCAATGCCCTGATAAGATTGTGCATATATTAAGTGATGCTCTGAGGTGATGATACTTGGGTCTTTTATACTTACAGACTTGGCTGTGATTAGTGAGTTGAACATAATATATGTGATGCGATCAAACAAAATCAGTCGGAACTCGGAAATATTAAATTTTCCAATTTCTTATAGGGTAGTAAAAAGTATTTACAAAGCTGCATTTTGCCAAAACCTCATTGAAATTGAACAACCAGTTCCAAAGATATGAACAATTAAAGAGTTTCCAAAACAACAGGAAACAAAAGAAAATATTTCCGAGTTCCAACTGATTTTGCTTAATCGCATCACATATTGCACACAAAAAGTATCTGTACACAAAACAGTGATTTCTTTAAAAAGACACTAAAACAAAATTACAAGATTGCGAATTTATTTACCCAACTTATACCAATAAAAAAAATGAATGAAAAAAGAGAACATTTTAAATAAAATTTACATATAGATTTTTCCTTCAAAAGGTGCAAATTATCAACTTATGACCACAAGGTACACATGGAGTGTTAATCTGTTGTGCTGTAATGAGCTTGTTACAGTGAAGGTGGCAGAAATTACCCAGAAATAGGAAATATTCCAATTTGTAAGTTTTGTACATTCAGTTCTGATACAAAATGGGAAAGTATTTTTCCCCAGTTTGCATTTTTCTCCCCAGTTGTCCCCATGTAAGAACAAAAAATCACTGCAAATTCAATTATTTAGGACAAAAATGGCAGAATTGTGGATAAATCTGCAGATACATGTATTTGCCCCTCCAGATAGTAACTTTTCCCTCTAATGCCCCCCAAAAAAGAGACACGGCGCAACTACTGACCATATAAAATTGTGCCAAACCTAAGATTACTTTCTATTCATAAGATACTTTGCAGATTGATTTTGAATTGAAAAACCTCATTCATTGATAAATTTATTGTGAGAATCTTAAATTCCATTTTTACACGCTTACCTGGACATTTTCATCTTGACTTAATCATATGTTCATAATAAATGCATCCTGGGAAATGCATGCCCTCGGTTCTTGTGTTAACAACACTGAGGAGTTCAAAGAAAACAGGCTGAAGTAAGACAAATTTGCTCAATATTATGAACTAGGCTATAATATTACCATTTTGACACTGTATGTGCAGGCATACGCATATGATTGACGTAAGAATAATGCTACTGTATCATTTATATGCATGCGTTGCCATGGTATTCCCAAAAGGTTTTTGCAAATTTTAACTCAAATTATAGAAGGTGAGATTTATCACTTTGTGTACCGCGCAGGGCTGCGTATTTGTGCCATATTGGGCACATGGTATATAAAATTGAGAACAGGTACGCTTATTTACTGTTTAATAAATTACATCTTTTTTTCTTGTCAAATAATGACACATCTAGTGATCGCACCTAGAATTTTTGGCTTGGGGGGCATGGCGGCGGGGAAGTGATTATTTTGGAGGAGGGCAAAATCAACAAAATGGAAATTTGATTTAAAAATCATTATTTTACTCTTTTCAACTCTAAAAAGTCACATGGCTCAAGACGGCTTAGTAAATTGATGGACAATAATGAATTACGATGATGCGCAAATGCGAAATATTGTGATTTCGCATGTCCAACACAGTCAAGTGGCATTTGGTGTTGTTAACGCCAGCAAATGTGTGTAAACAAAACAAAGATTTGCAGTCAAAATCATACACATTATGCAATATGCTGCGACAACTAACTGTGGTCAGTATTTGAATGCACAATAAGAGTACGCATCTCTAAAAGGCAATAATTGATGCAACCTATTGCAGAGTGCACACCGTTGCAAACTGAGGATGGTGCTTGTTTGCATTTTGGTCCACAGTTTAAATTTGATTAAGTTATGTGTGTGTCCTTGTTTGCAGGCAAATACCCCTATCCACACATATTTTTGCTGGCCACAAGCTGTGGACATTAGGCATACACCCTTCGACCGAGGACTGCCACAGTCTGAGTGCAGAGTCCTGCGGATACACCTTATCAAACTGAAGCTTACCCTTGATGTTTTATATTACCCATCTAATGCATCTCTATATTATTATCATCCACCCTTGCAGCTATAAAAATGATTGGCCCCCAATATAGGGAGGAGGGAATATCCTCATTTGCTACTGAACTGTGTGTTCCCCTCTGCATGTACACAGCCAACTCCCCCCACCTCCACTCACACAAATGTTTGATAAATTGAGACAATGGCGATGAGTCAATCTGGGACCTCTGCATTTTGTGTCCTTAGAAGCACTGACATCTATTTAAACATGATTTGTCATGTTTTTTCCCCTTTTTACCAGTGAGCAACCTAATTTTAGCATAAAACACTTGGTCAGATGTCTTACTGTCATGAGGTTTATCACTGTCAGAGGATTACATAATATTAGGCCTAGTCATCATGTCTAGTGGTCATGTGTATGATGGTCAATAAGTACATATCGATTATCTTTTTTTAACAATAGCTTTCAAAGTATTGGGTTAACTTTTCTAAATCAAAACAGAAACACTAACTTAAGAAACAGTAATTGATGACTTACAGTACACCTTTCAAGAACTTTTGGATATGAGCTATGGATGTGATGAAAAATCATGAAATTGCTTTGAAACTTGGAAAAGGTAATTGTCATATCCATTAATTATGCTAGACGTTCAAGGAAAATTAAAACAAATGTGTGAGTATTTGTTTCTTGCTTCATGTTTTATTTCAATATTATACAAATATTGACTGCTATGAGGGGCATGGTTAAAATTATAGGCCCAAGGTGATCTCAAAACCATGACTATGCCCGAGGCGTAACCACGCCCGAATAAAAAGCAGTCAATTTTGTTTTATATACCAAATCTTAAGATTCTTGTCATCTGTTTGGTTAAAAGCATCGATTTTGGGAAGAGAAATTAATAGTTTCAATGCGAACGGCACACAGATTACAATCTGCGATGTCTGCGTAATTATAGCGTGAAAACATTAACGCGTGCGTAATATCATTTTACACTGGGAAAAGCGCGCAGTTTGATCGTGACGCACGGGACCGGTCCATAGCTCATTTCCATGGACCGGTCCATAGTTCATTTTGCGGGCATAGTTAATTCAATGACTGCACTTTCAACCAATCAGATGACAGGAATCTATATATGAGGTATATAAAATCAAATAATGTGAGTATGTGACATATAACATTATCATTTTACTCAGCCTCACATGCACATTGTGATATTCCAATTTTATTTAGCAAATTATAGCTCAAATGAAAAAAAAATTATTTAGCCAATCATTCGTAATGAATTTCAATATTAATATTACAAATTGGGGAAGAAATCTCTCACAACTGCCATTGTATGGTATCATCTTTGACAAATTAGGTTAAATTTAGGAAATTGGTTTTGAAATAGTGTAAGCTAAATTGATTATAAGTGCTCTAAATTCAGTACTCTGTCACAGTAGTTGGGAAGGAATCATATTTTGAATTTCAGTAAAGTCAATATTGTAAGATGAAAAAGTATGTCATATATTTGACTTGAAGATTGATGAATAAATGAACAGATAAATAAATGAAAGAATGAAATGAAAAGAAACGTAGCTCACCATTCAGTTTAAATTTTATGCCAAATATTCTCTACTACATGTATAGTGGTGAGTTTGATGGAAATATGGCATAGAATTTGTGGAAGATGAAGATGTGCCAGTATGCGTAGATATATTTTAGTGTCGCCAAGTTGCCCCAAGCAATATCAGATTTCACACCTGCGTAATTGTCCATAAATGCCCTAACTGATACATGGTGGATTCATTGAATAATGTAAAATGTCTGCATTAAGTTGTTTTATCAGACATATTTTGTAGATCAGTGAACATAATATAAAAGCAGATTGTTTCAAAATGTTAAAATCAGTTACTCATCAGTTATGACAGTCAGTGTTGTATTCATTTATTTTGTAAAATTTTTCATCTAAATTTCTTTTATAAGGCCATCTTAATTTAATAGTTTGTCTCAAAGCCCCAGGCGTATTAGTAAAATTGCCCATTTTTGGCGCGTTATTTCAATTGGATTTAGTAAATTTCAATTTTTTCGGCTCTTTTATTTTTTTATCAAATCCACCACACAAAAATCTCACATCCGTCAGATGTCAAAATAGCCTGAATCTTAAATCTCAATAAAATTCTTCATCTTGACCACAGTGAAACCTCATTAGGAGAATGAAAGGTGGTCTTGTCAAAAAGCTCGTCTCACAGATAAAAATAATAATAAAGTAAAAAAACCCTTAAAAATCGCATTTGGCATTAGGTTTTTAAATTTGAAAGGGCTTTAAATTAAGATAGCCTATTAATTTGTTGGTAAGTCAGATATGCCAAGAAGAATGGAATGAACATCAAATAAGAGAAAGAAAGGCAAATAAAAAGTAATGTATTGTATCATATATTTTGACTGTCTTTATTTTTTCTGTTGCAGGGGAGGGGCACATCACGGAAGAACAGCAATGGCAATATAAGCAGTACCAATACAAACACCGCAGAAAAAGTGACTACTTTAAAGAAGAAAGTATCCCGGTTAAAGAATGTGGACAGTAAATTAGCCAACAAGATATTGGATGAAATAGTTGATAGTGGGCCACCTGTTACATTTGATGACATAGGTAAGGATTAAGTTTCAGAATAAAAATACCATCTTCATTTAACACTAACCCTATGCCCAAACCCTAACCTTAATCGTAAACCCTAAACCTCTAAACACTGACCCTAATAGTATTCTGTAATTATGCTGAAGTTTCTTTTTACATTGTTTACAATGTTCATTATGATATGACCAACACTGAGCCTCTTTTCACCTTTGTAAGGAATCACCAGCAGAGATTCACAAGGTACATCCTTTGTCTGCCTGAGGAAGAGCATGCAAGAAGGTGTGCCCTCTACATACCATGGCAAAAGGTGACCTTGATGCCTACGCACCTCCTAATTAACCTCATTCAACATGGTGCGATGAAGGCATGATTCAAGCAGAACTGATATCCGCACTTGCCAAAGATTGCTGCCCCCTGTCCTTACTACCCCTTAGGCTATGCCACTGTGTCTTAAACAATATTTTTACTGCAATCCCCCCCCAGCATGTTTAAAATCGGAGCCTTCCCATATTCTTGTCCCATCTTCCTATTGTCTCATTTCTCGTCGTTATGTGTCATTCACAGCACCTTGAGATGGATGATAAGTTGCATGTTATAAATCTCACTATTTAAAATTAAGCTTCCTTGGCTGAATGTCCCATATTTCTTCAGTCTAGTTGACATCATATAGGTTGGTCTCATGCCAAGTTGTTGACAAGCCATTTCATACAAAAATAGCACTATCACTTACATCTGCCTCAGGATGCAGGTCTACAACACACTTTGTAGTCTACAAAGGATAAATTATTTTTATACAAATGCCTGAATATGTTTAAACACAGTGGTTTCAATATTAATAGTACCCCAAAAGATGCCGAGTAGTATGATTTTGTGACCCAAGCTCCCTGAATGCAACATTTAGAGAATAAGCGATAGGAATTTTTATTTTGCCTATCCTCTACCGTGTGATAGAGCGACAGGCAGGTCCAATATTTTGAGTAGTGGATGCCGGCGCAGCCAGTATCCACTACAATAAAAATATTGGACCTGCCTGTCGTCTATCATAGGTAGAGGATAGGCAAAATAAAAATTCCTATTGTTTATTCTCATTCTTAGTCAGTTAAATATTATTTTAATAACTGTAAACAATTTTTAAAGCAAAAACTAAGTTACCGTCATAAAAACTCCCTCATTATAAAATGAACGAAACTTGTTTACAACTTCACGTATTCTGTTGCGCGTACTGCTAAGCGGAGTCGCGTATTCCGCACTAGTCTCACATTACAGCGCAATACATACGCGCACCTCTACAAGCGTGTAAGGCATTATCAAGACGCATGATGACGTGGGGTCGTCTACGGCCTGATAAACGGCACCGAAATCTTGCGATTGTCCAATCAAAAATGTGTCTACGAACTAGACCACTCCCACTGACTAAGAATGCAACATAACCATACAACAACTAATATTTTGTCATTGATACAGCTGGTCAATGCACTGCCAAACAAGCCTTAGAAGAAATAGTCATCCTACCAGCACTAAGACCAGAATTATTCACAGGGCTCAGGGCTCCTGCAAGGGGACTGCTACTGTTTGGACCTCCTGGCAATGGTAAAACTATGCTGGTAAGTTACTTGGCTATAGTACTTCACATTGGTGCAGAAGTAACTAAAAATGTAGGTATCCAGTGGTGTCATGGGCAAAATTTCCCAGAATGCTCTCAAAATGACTTGACAGGGACAAATGCATGGGAAGCATGCAACCATTTGTAGTTTGCTGATATGGTCAGAATAAGTCATGCCAAGATGAAGATACACATCACACATTTTTGGTCAATTTTGTCTTTAGTATGGGTGAGAACTAGTAATGGTCAGTTTTGTCCTAGTATGCAAGTCAGGGTGAGAGAACTAGTAATAGTAACTACAGCAACGAAGGTGCATCAAGACTGACTCTGTTCTACAAGATTCATAACCAGGAAGTCTCTGTCCAAATACCATGTCACTACATACCACAAGACACACCCTCCATCAAAACCAGAAGGACGCATGAGGAGCAGTACAACATCATCAGAGCAAGAACAGAAGTATACAAGAACAGCTACTTCCCAGCAACCATACCAGTATGGAACAAACTCCCTGCTTCTATAGTGAATTCAACATCAAGCCAAAGGTTCAAAACCAAGATCCAGCAGCTGGTTTCCAGTGATAAATCTGAGCTGTACATGGGCTCAGTTGTTCCAGCAGCTGCGTCACTCAACTAGTCCTGCACCAAGTCTTCACTGTATATAATTTTGCACCCTTCGTCGTGAGTTTTGTGATTTTTATCATCGTCATCGGTGGTGGGAGTGCTTTTTTGATTTTGTCTGTTCTGCACCGGATGTGAAGTTGCACCGCTGGGCGTGATACCATGTATGGTCTACCCAGAATTCACATAGAAGTAGATTGGTCACTGATAGCATTTCCAATATACCTGTATCTTTTCTGTAAGAGTTTTGCAAAGATAAAAACTATTCAATATTTTATAATTTGGCAATTACCGTCACATGTCGGTATGTAATACCCTAAATCAACCAAATACATTGCAGAAGTTATAAATATTGACATACGCAAGGGTATCCTGTGATTTTCAACCTACCACTGCCATGACTAATTTCAATGGTAGTTTACCCTTCTTCCCCTCCAAGAATATACATTGTAATGTGATCGACATATTGCACTAAACACAACAATAGAAAGGTGTATACTATACCTATAATTTTAACAATATTCTTCCTTCAAAATCCATGTTCTCAAAAGTGTTTGTTTCATAACATAAGATCAAAATTTGATAATAAGAAAATTGAGATTCAAAATAAAGTGTCATTGTCATTGAAAATAACTGGATTAAAAATGCATTTGCTTCATCAATTCATGGAGACAACTTGTCAGATGTATTTAAGTCACCAATCACCTAATTATTTGTATACCATGAGGAAAAAATGAAATCCATCAGCAGAGAAGAACATGATATATTATGATATATTTTGATGACATATCCTCTTGCCTATCAATTGGGGTTTGAAATTGAGTATCAGTTCATAGAAACATGAATTTACCCTTTTTAGTTGTGGCTGTGGTTTAGCTTGGAAGCGCTGAATGTCATTGGTTCCTGCATGTCATCTATCACACGGTAGACGGCAGCGGTAGCGTCGTAGCGAAACACACTTGTCAAGGCGCGCATACGTTGCAAGTTGTAGAGCGTAATATATGAACAAGATTGCAAAATGTGCAACTAAAGCAGTAAATAGTGTTTAGTTATTAAGATAATATTTAACCATCTAAGAATGAGAATAAACAATATAATTGTTTGATTTTATTATCCTCTACTGTGTGATAGACGGCATATGCAGGTCCAATGTGTTATCATAGTTGATATACGGGTGCGCAATATGATAAAAGGTTTTCTCAATTTGTAACAGACCGGAAAGTCAAGTCTATATGATATTTGCAGTCATCTTGCAAGTTTGTTGACTGAACCAGCTGATGATACTCAACTTACATGTCTTGCTCAAAACATCAGATATTTACTTTACAAACATTTGAAATAAGATACAGCACTTACACACTTCCAATAATTGTACCAACCTTACATAGCACAATATTATGATGCGCAGTGTGCTATTGCAGTTGAAATTCACATAGCCCGTTTGAAGAGGACCTGAATCTTCTACACAGTATGAATTTCAAATAGGTCTACCTGAATGGGTGACTCCTTTTGAATTGTTTTCCATAGGGGGTGTATGGATTTCAACTGGAATAGCCGAAATGGTGCTCATTGTTGTAAGCGACTTAGGTGTAGTTGAAATCCATACACCCCCTATGGAAGACATGACCTTAATCTCCCACATAGGGAGTGTGAATTTCAAATGGTGCTACCTGAATGGGTGACTCCATTTGAAATTTACACTGCCTGTGTGAAAGATTAAGGTCATGTCTTCCATAGGGATGTATGGATTTCAAATTGAATAGTCCATTATTGTAAGACTTTGTTGGATGTTAGAGTTATAAAGATTGTACGCTCATGTAGTGTCAATTGCAGATTTTTTATGCAAAACATACCCCAGTAATAATAATTATGTTACTACATGCATATCACTTAAAATGATGTGAAATCTAGTATGCATGTTATTTACAGGCACATTTTGAAAGACTTAGTTGACTGAATGTGATCAAGACCTGTTGCGTCTACTCCATTTGAAATTTTCTGCTTTTGACTCAAATATTGTAAGGCAGGTAGAACTGTCACTGCAAATCAATTACTGTAAAAATGGTTATTTTCGCATGTGTAAAAATGTTTGCGCTTTGCTGATTTTTAACCATTTCACTTGTTTTTAAATTTGCGATTTTGAGTTTTCTTACATAGACCTATACATAAAAGAACATATTCATGTGTTTTTATTTTCGCGGTAGCTGCATTGAGCATTGAAATTTAATATTGTACCGTGAAAATGTCCACTTTTACATTATATAAGTATCATAATAATTCTCTCTATACACCAAGGCAATAAATAGCTATACTCAGACACATGAGCCCATTTTAGGAGGTAGTAAAGAAAAAATAAAATGGTAGAGAAATAAGAAAAGGAATAAGAAGATGAAATCCCTTTTGGCCTCATCATTTTCAAAATCCTGTATACAGCCCTGCAAATAATACGCTGTAGGAATGTTGACTAAACATGACCAATATGGCTAACTGTACTACATTTACCTGTCTAAATGTTCACACTATTTGTTGTATATAACTCACTCAATGTGGGGGTCGACTGCAGACGACAAGTTTCATTTTGTTTTTAATTCAAAAATTTCCAAATTGTAAATTTTCATGACCATATTTAGAATCAGCATGAAAAATGCATTAAAATGAGTACAAACAAGTCTACTATTTGTTGGATATATAACTCTCTTCACATGGGTGTTGAAGTTTCAATTATTTTTTTTATTTTAAATTCCAAAAATTTCAGAATTATAAATTTTCATGATCATATTTGGAATCAGCATGAAAAATGCATTAAGATAAGTACAATCAAGCCTAGTATTGGTCAGTGGTTCTTGAGAAAGCTCTTGATATTTTGAGAAAATATCTCAAAACTTAGGACTTTTTATATTGAAGCCTAGTCCTTGCACAAACACTGTCATGGATTAGGTTTGTGAATGACTAATGATGGTGTGATGAATGTTGATTTGCTCATCATGATAGTGCTGGCAGAGATACATTTATGTGACATTCCCTACATATAGTCAGTATTTTGTGTATTACGGTGGCACTGACTTCTTGTTTTGTCAAAATAGTTGCTTCATGTCAATTTTAGTGCAGCTGTAAAAAAAAAATTTGAATAAAATTTATTATCAGACAAAGTCATTAGTGCACTGCACTTATTGAATGTAGTGGTTCTTGAGATAGAGACTTATAGGACAAACATAGTGGAATCCTTTATGCACATGTATAATAGTTAATTCCATATAATTTTTATTTGTAACTTTTCGGCAGAGGACACTGCATTTCACAATCAGCATTTAGCAGGGTCTACATCCGTCATCTCGTCTATCGTATGTTATTTTCTCATGTAGACTTTTAACTGAGTACTTTTCATATCTGTTAATTATTTATTACATGTATTGCATATTAGTGTCATTGTATTTTATGATGATTGGATCAAACATAACTGAGCTGAACTTAATCATTTTTTACCTCAGCTCCGTAACTAATGCCCTGATGCACTATTGAGTATCATTTTTATGTGAAGGGAAAATCTTAATTTCATAGAATAATATCATAAAACTAATTTGAGATCAAAAGAGCGGAGAAGCCAGGTTTGCCTTAGTACTATAAATCATTGAATTATCGAGAATCATATAGAGGAAAGGTATCTGTACTTACTCATAATGGGTTCAATGTGATTCTCAAATGCTACATAGATAACAATTTATATATAAAATGAGCTTGTTAATTGTTATGGGATTCTATGATAATATTATGAGTACAGCTAGCAATTTGCTCCATAAATTTGCAGTAATTTTTTCAATTTGTTTTAATGCGTTTTAAATAATATGTTTTATCTTTCATCAAGGGAAAAAGGGAAACATAGCCAACAGACCATGGGCATTTTGTTTGACCATGATATTTTACATATATCATTTATTTTAATATTTCAAATAAAAAAGTGACCGATTATTTCTTCATGTTCTTGGATTTTCAATGTGATATAAAATGTAACATTAATGTATGTATTCCCCTTATATTTTTACATTTGTACAGGCCAAGGCAGTAGCTAATGAGTCCAGTGCAACATTTTTCAACATCAGTGCTGCCGCTCTTACATCAAAATATGTTGGTGAAGGAGAGAAATTAGTGAGGGCACTATTTGCTGTTGCTAGGGAACACCAACCTGCAGTTATATTTATAGGTAAGAAAAAAAAAAAAAAAATGTAACATTCCAGTGTACAATGTTAAGGTCATTATTTGCAGAATTGTTTTGTTTTTTTTAATTTATTTCTTGTTTTGATTTCATAACATGATAGCCAAAGTCAACTGTTTGCTTGAGGTGAGAGTCTTTGTCAAAATTAATTAAATTATGCTGAAAAAACGACCTGCTTTTGCTATGTTGTGGCAACCTCAAAGTCTCTCAGTATAAAAGACTGGAACTTGTTTTTACTGGACTAAACGATACCATGACTGTATTATGTCACATGAAAATGGACCATATTAACATTTCACAAACTGTGTATTTCAGAAATGCTTTAATTTATGCCATGAACAGATATTACTAATCGCACCATTCCCATTCCACTCTTGTTCATTACAGATGAAATCGACTCCTTATTGACAGAAAGAAGGGAGGGTGAGCATGAAGCGAGTAGGAGATTGAAGACAGAATTCCTGGTGGAATTTGATGGGGTAAGTTTACTTTGTGTCAAAAAGTCTACTGTATAGTTGGATATTTTCACTGATCTAATTTTTCATGATTTTATCAATTATGGACAGTTTAGTATAGTAGATGTTTAATTTGTGTTTCAAATATATTCACATTAAATAGGCCTACTACTTGTAATAAATATTTTTGTGGGGTTAAAAATTAGTGGATGCCTGTTCGACCATGAAAATCAAACCCCTGTGAAAACTTCTCGCTATACAGTAACTATCAGTAGAAACAAAAATGAAATTTTTCAAAAACAAATTTTTAGGAGTGGGGTCTAGCTGTCCTTTTTCAAAATACTGTATTTAACTTTAATAGAAGAAGTAACAATAAAGAAGCTGTGAATTGAAGTGTTTGACTATTGTGTCATTTCAGTCATATTTTAAAACCGTTTTCAAGTGTGAAATACACTTTTAGCAAACTTGTTATCATAATTCTGAAAATAAAAACCTTTTCTGGAATTTCACAAATTAGTGGTCTAAATCCTATTCTGCATAAAAACTAGAGCGATAACCGCACCATAGCTGAACCATGTGGCTTTGGCAGTATATTGTGGTAGGCCCATACCATTGTCACCCGGAGTCTGTAATGGACATAATCTCGAAATGCTACGAAGGTATGACCACCCGAGTGGTGTTAATGAAAGAGGAAAAGTAAGAATATAAAATAAACTAGAGCAACTGTGCCCTTTGCAAGGGCACGAGGTGTTAGGCGGATGACTGTGATGATCTGATCAAGCAGCAATACTGTGCAGGATAGTATTAATTTTAATAAGACTGTTTCATTAATTGCCATTTTATACCTTGATTGTGAGAAGCTGGCATTCTGAAAACTTGATTTTTGACCTCTGTATGACCCCCTTAATGACCTTAAATGAATTTTAAAAAAACATGTTAAGAATGTCATAAGGATCATTGCATTTAAATTTCAGGTCAATTGAAGCATTTTGAAAACTTGACCTTTGACCCCTTTATTTCCCCTTAATGACCTTAAATGAATTTTAAAATATTTTCAACATGTTTAGAATGTCATAAGGATCATTGCGTTTAAATTTCAGCTCAATCGGAGCATTTTGGAAAACTTGACCTTTGACCCCTTTATGACCCCTTAATGACCTTAAATGAATCTTAAAATATTTTTTAAATGTTTAGAATGTCATAAGGATCATTGCATTTAAATTTCAGCTCAATTGGAGCATTTTGAGAACCTCGACCTTTGACCCCTTTATGACCCCTTAATGACCTTAAATAAATTTTTAAATGTTTAAAACATGTTTAGAATGTCACAAGGATCATTGCATTTCAATTTAAGCTCAATCGGAGCATTTTCAGTTAAAATGACCTTTTTTGACCCCTGTGACCCCTGAATGACCTCCGGCGTTTGGAAATATTTTTATTATATTCTTTATGTTTTACTCTTTCATATGACACCACTCATGGGATCATACCTTCGTGGCATTTAGAGATATGTCCATTTCAGACCAAATGGTTAGTCAGTTAGTAAGCTAGTAACTTAGTAAGTAAGCTAGTAAGTAAGCTAGTAACATTCACTCGTATAGGCTGATACCATTTCATGGTTCAGCAAAAATAATCATCCCATTTTTGAAAAAGTGATGCATTATTATTTACTGTTGACAAAGCATTTTGCAAAAATGTTTGCCCAAAATATTTTACAATAACGTTTCAAAATGATTCATGATCTTTATATAACCCGACATTTAAATGTTGTTGAAACATTTTGAATAAATATTTTAAGAACATTTTTGTATTTGCTGGGTATAACCTATTGGTGGTGTTAGCATAGTACCAAGCAGAAGCTGTGTGCGATTCAAAACCAGTGAAAATGTTGATAGCAAATATGAAGTCTATAACTTTCCAAATAATTGTTTTAAGTGTCAATGGTGAATGAAGATTTTTTCTGGAATTAATGTACTTATACTCTGTTGCTAATCTATTTTCACCTGTTTATATTGTACTGATTGAAATGTGTAATCATTTGTATTTTCCCTCTTCAGGTTACAGGAGACAGTGGCGATAGAGTGCTCATCATGGGAGCAACTAACAGACCTCAGGAACTTGATGAAGCTGTACTCAGGAGATTTGTGAAGAGAGTGTATGTCACTATGCCAGATGCAGAGGTAAGAGTCAGACAGACCCGTGACGTAAGAGCATGTCCCAGCACTAGAGAGCACTTAATATCATGCCTGGTACAAATGTGTAATCTGCTAAGCTCCAATTTTGAGATATGTTGCAATTTTGTGGGAAATTTGACTTATCTTCCCAGGAAATGTACATTGGAAGAGTTCAGATGCGGAAACAAATAAATGCCTGTGTCAAAATTTTGTGTTAAGGCCACCAACATCTGCCCTATAATAATGCTACTTTGGCCTGAGTAACATCTAATTTGAATAGAAACACAAAGGATTGAGAATAAAGGTATTGATATTAGCGTCTGCCAATCATTTGTTGTCTCATACACTGTTATGTTTTGCATAGAAAATTCAACTTTTAGCCTCTTTTTATATAAAATACTGATAGCGCTTGTAATGTATGAGACAAAATGTGACTGGACACTACGAATCAGCCATTTTATTTCGTGTTTAGAAAATATATATCATAAGCTTTAAAATGGTATGTCATGGACTTCAAATGATATCCAGAAGCGGGGTTATGGTTTGTTGAACTCTGCTCCTTCAACTTTTTTCGGTTCTACATGTGTCTGTTTTTCCACATTGCTGGTAATAAAGTCATTTCAAATCATCCCCAAGTTAGCGAGGTTCAGGAATGTCCTCTCATTGTTAATTGTTGGTTATACATACACCTAGACAAAATACAATGCAATTGTAACCCACCAGTTGAACAGGATTTAGTCAAAGCAAACAAAGACTAGAGCTATTTAATGATTCTATAGAAATAGGTAGAAGATTATTATCCTCTTCAACAATAGGATTATTGATTGGTTTAAACACTATCAAATGAGAAATATGTCGTGCTTAATTGAGGTACCTATGAATACAACCTTCACGCACATTTTACACAGGGTTGCCAAACCCGCGATTTGGGCGCCCAATTGGGCGATTTTCAACTTCCGTCCGCGACAAAGAAAGTGCTCCTTGATTTCGCAACATTTGGGCTACTTTGAAAATCTCACCCGCGAAATGTATTAAATGTTGGGCGATTTGTGACAAAGCCGACTTCAAAACTTATTTTTTGATCATGATTGCCAATTCTTTCAATGGTCATTCAACAAAAGCACCAAACAAGTAATTCAATAAGCAACTACAATGCTGGCCATAAATGTTGGGACGGTTTGATAGGGTAATGTAAATAAGCCCCCCACTCCCCGATCAATGTTGAATCCGACTTTTTTTTGGTCACACGCGCTTTGTGGCACCCAACATTGATTGGTGGGGAAGGGGAGGGTTGGGGTGTTAGGAAAGGGTTTAGGCTTGACACCAAAGAAACCTCCATTTTATCACGTTAATAATAACGGAAATAAGGCCATAATATAGTGTACGTTTTCCATTAGTGTCCCAACACATTTTGGCCATGGTTGTATTTGAAAAGTTGAAAAAAAATCATCTAATTTCAGTTTTTTGCTTATAACTCAAAAAGTAAATATGATATTGACACCAAATATGGAGCAGTTAGAGATCTTATCATTTGGCTAGTTACCCAACATTTTTTTGGATGGCTACATTTTAAATTTAGGGACTGGTCACTTAAAATGTCTTAAAGCGATATTTTGGCCCTGTCTAAGTTCACTATTCGTCACTTTAACTGTCAAAAACTTAGGTTTTAAAATGGAAAAATTATTGTTTCCACCAATTAAAATCTTACATTACAGCTATAGAAGAAAATAAAAGTTATCACAACATCTCGTGATCAAAAAAGAAATAAAGGAATCGAACCCATGCACACTTGTTTTCCCAATTTACAGCAGTCTACCACAAATGAAGCAACGGAGTAAATCAACTTGTTAGCATTAATTTCGATTACATACAATGATGGATGAAAAAGTACTGTGTGTTAGCTCAGTTACACTAGTGGAAGTTTTGGATGAGAAAACGGACATTTTGATGAGAAACGGCCAAAATGGTCAGAATTTAATTTTCTCATTCTTTTGGATGAGAAAATAATAATGTTTATTTCAGGGATTAGCAATTCTCACCAGTTTTAATAAGACAATAATGATTGACAGACACACCAGGAAGTTTCTCATCCAAAAGAATGAGAAAATTAAATTCTCACCATTTTGGCCGAATCTCATCAAAATGTCCGTTTTCTCATCCAAAACTTCCACTAGTGTTACTGGTTTGAAAAAAAAAAATGAAAAACTTGCTGTAATTTTTTACTTTTGCCTGGAATAAATTGTTCAGGGGTAAGAAACCAGGAAACCCACACACACAAAAAAATGCACAAAACTCTCTTCGAGATTCGAACACGGCCCTACCGATATAAAGACCTGTTCTAAACCACAAGACCACAACACACGTTATTAAAACGATTACAAAATACGTATACATACGTATGAAACTCGGGCTTCTATCATAATAAGAAATTAAAACAAAGATTTGAGATAGCCCTTATGATAAATACTGTAATTTACCACGGTCTCCTATTATTATATTGAGCTAAATGTATATATTGAACCATTTGAAGCGGTCTTCCACAGTCATCCACGGGATATGAATAAAGAGTATACCAATCAAGACTTTATACAGTTTTCATGGCAGATCGTCACACTCAATAGGGGCTGTGGTGAATTGTGGAAGATCGATAAACAATAACTGTTATTGTGTGTATTGTTTCAATTGAATTACATGTCTTCCTCGGTAGCTTAGTGGTTAGCATCAGACGCTGTCAATACGAGATCCCGGGTTCAATTCCTGATAGCAGCATTTATTTATTTTTTATTTTTTTCTTCGATAGGTCTAGGGTAAGATTTTTTTATAATGAAAATAAACTTTTATTATTATTTCAGATGAGCAAAAAGGATAATTTATTTTATTGTTTTATGTTATTAATTAGTTTTAATATGTTTTTGTAGGTGATCTGACCTTATATAAAAGGCTAATGGTATACGCGAGTTATAAATATGTTTAATAAGGAAATAAATATAATTATTAGGTCTTGATGATGCTGAAGCTGATGATGATGATGATGAAGATAATGATGATGATGATGATGATGATGATCATCATCATCATCATCATCATCATCATCATCATAATCATCATCATTGGATCCAAAAGGTGTGCCTATGCCTGTAATAGACTAGTCGAATTTCTTGGAAAGGGGCATAAGCCATCAAGGTGCATTTTTTGTTTAAAGTGGTATCTATGACTTTTAAGTCAATTTGCGTATGCTGAGTTCATGAATCACGGATACCAAAAATAATTTATATGCGTTGCCATGCTAATTTGCATCAAACAAAATGACTACCAAAGTTATCAGAGTTTTAAATACTAATTTTACGATTTTGGCGGTTATTTTGTTTTTATGCAAATTAGAATCCGACTTTTTTGGTCACACGCGCCTTGTGGCACCCAACATTGATTGGTGGGGAAGGGGGAGGGTTGGGGTGTTAGGAAAGGGTTTAGGCTTGACACCAAAGAAACCTCCATTTTATCACGTTAATAATAACGGAAATAAGGCCATAATATAGTGTACGTTTTCCATTAGTGTCCCAACACATTTTGGCCATGGTTGTAGTTACAAAACACTCTGTGGTCAGTGTGCTTCCCATGACAATCTGATGACAATGGCACGCACAGGGAGGGGGCTGGTTAATCGCATCACATGTTGTTGCTAAAGACCACTTGAGCTGGAGGATTATCCTTAGAATATTCCCATCTAAATACTCACAAGTGGTTTAAGACGACTTAAGTTGCTTCTTAGTGTCAGCGGGGTGCCAAGTTTCTACTTCAACATAAGTTTTTTTCCGTTGGCGGTTCTTTTGAAATAAAATGTGTAAACACCTAGTACCGATACCGCACATTTTCTTTTGAAACGGCATGATGATCAAAAGTACCAGCCGTTTTGAATTTGATTAAAAATAGTAGGCCCCTACATGCACATGTTGTTATCACTCAGCTGAAGGGAAATTTTGTAGGCCTATCCCCCCCCCCCCCTATATTGCAATGAATGGCATGTCTATTAATAAATGTGTTCGCTTTTCCTGGTATTTTTTAAAATAATTTTTGTTCGTTTGTTTATAATTTGTTTCAGCATTTCCCCAAAATTAAAAAGATAGTGCAGAACCCCGTCAAAAATCAACATTTTATTTTCCTTGCAGTTTATTTTTTTCTTAAATTTTTGAAAATGTTTGTTAATTTTTCATTATTTCAATTTGCAGTTTAAACATTTTTTTTCTTCAATTTTGTTACTTTTTTGTAATTTATTTCAATAATTATTTCCACAAAAATTCACAAATAAATTTTCATTACAGTAGGCCTAAGCCTATAACAAAAAATCAGTTTTTGTTATAATTTTTATAATTTATTTCAGCATTAAAAAATAGAAAGAAAGGGTGTAGAACCCCCCGAGCCGTCTTTTAATTTTTTTTCTTTTCTTTTTTTAACTTTTTCAGTTTTTGTTGTTTTTTAGAATTTATTTCAGTATTTTCCAAAATTTCAATAAAACGGGGTGTAGAACCCCCTAAATCGACTTTTTAAAATTTTGGGCGATTTTTTGGCTATTTGGGCGACATTTCACGGCTAATACCCGCGACTTGGGCTGAAAAGTTTTGGCAACCCTGATTTTACACTGTATCTCAGAATATAATTTGCCGACTTTACAGGTCATTCATAGTGTACACTCACAAATATGAGCGATAGAGGCTAGAAACAATACCTATATTCACTAACTACACTCAAGTTCAAAATAATTGTATTCATTGGGAAAAGAGCTAATCAATTGTGATACATTAGAAGATTGAACTGATACTAACATGTAATCATTCTTAGTTATATTTGTTATTTTCTTTCATATTATTGTAGACAAGAAGACACCTGTTAAATAGACTTCTAGCTAAACATCATAACCCCCTTACAGAAGCGGAACTTGATAGACTAGCAGACTTGACATCAGGGTACTCAGGAAGTGATCTAACTGCCCTGGCTAAAGATGCTGCATTGGGTCCCATCAGAGGTGAGTGTATTAGATGGCTGTTCTTGTCAACATAATTTCACACATATGCAACCAAAATAAACAATTTAGAGTTGGAGTAAGTAGTTATGATAACTAAGAAAAATTGTGTGACAAAAATCAACCTATGAGATTAGACTTATGCTGGTTTCGTAGTGTGATGCAGCTTTGTGTCAAACGCTTTGTGATTGCTGCTTGCAAAAAAATGCAAGTGCCAGTCACCAAGTGGTACGCCGCATGGTGGCAGCGGCCCAACTCTGAAAAATAGCGCGCGGTGCCACATGTTACAAGCGGCACAGCTCCCAAGTTAACTTCTTGCGAATTGTTGCTGTGGTGATCGAATGATCAGCAAGACGCTGCTTGCCGCTTGGTCACCACTAGCGTTCCTAGTAGAAAAGCGGGATGACACTATGCAACCATATTGGTTTGTCACAATGGAGGCCAAAGTAGAAATGAAGGATAATTTCTATCTTAAGCTTAAAAGTGTTACTAAGGATTGCAAACAAAAGCACACTTTAAATTAAAGTTTGCTGGGTATGTGATGACTTTTTCCTCCATGAGCGGAATCTGGATTCCGAGTTTATTCTCTCAAGAATCAACACTAAACTTGGATATCAAATCAACACAACTTAAATATGTTATAGGTTTTAATGTGCAAGCTGCTGATCATGTGTTAATCTCATGTCATGTGACTTATGAGCTAAACTGCCTTTGTATCATCTGGACAGAATGTTGTGTGTACTCCACTCTTCCAGTATAACCAGTGTTCGAAATTTTGGTTATCCGTTCGCCCGGGACAACCAAAACATGCACCGGACAACCAAAAATAATGCTTTAGTTGTCCAGCGGACAACCAAAGATCTACAGCCAAAAGTCAAGGATGTTAGTTTGCTCAAACCTGACACAACTGATGAATTATTAAATATTTAAGAGTAATTGTTCACTACACTAACTCCACTTTAGTGGTCACATGTAGTTGTTACAGATTGTGGCAGCTTACGGACAAACAAAAACTTTGGTGGACAACCAGAAATTACAACCGTGTTGTCCGTGGGACAACCCCTTTTATTTTCTTAATTCGGACACTGAGTATAACTAAAAGACCTTCCAGTAAGGTGCTTATTGCTTTTTGTGTTTTATAGTTTAGACCTCTGCTCATGTGTATGAGCTCTGCTCAAGTGTATGCACGATTCTTATAATATAAGTCAATTGTCATCATAACTGGACATGTATTCCAGCAGTGTTATCGTTTTAAATTTTTTTTTGTATTTGCTTGTTCTTTCAACAGAACTTGGACCAGCACTTCTGAAATCAGCTGCTGCCAATGAGGTTAGTGTGAGTTGTTGCCTTTCACTGTCTGTGCTTTATAGTGTACATACTATATGCATTCCTGATTACAGAAAAATACAGCACTAATTATTTTGCATTAAAAAAAAATCTTATTTTGGCAAATGAAGCAGATAAATCATGATCTTTTAAGGCCAGAGTAATGGAAGACACATTCGTTCACGCCCGAATTTGAGATTTCTTGATATTTATCAACACTAAGATGTATTCTTTCACTTGAAACTGATAAAATACAACTTGCTAATATTTACTCGTATTTTTGCTTGATTTGTTTCACTCTTTTAACTCTAAAAAGTCACATGGCTCAAGACAGCTTAGTAAATTGGCGGAAATAATGAGTCAGAAATGCTTTGAATGCTAAATATTTTGATTACGTGAGCGATTCGCTTAGCGTGACGTGGCTAACTCTGCGCATATGTCCAACGCAGTTTAGGCGCATTCGGTTTGTTGTTCACGCCCGTAAATGTGGGTAAAAAAAACAAAAATTTGCAGTCAAAATGCCACTTAGATTTTTTAATTATTTTGAATTTTTGGGCACTGAAAGCAGACATTATAGATTTATTGGTGCAAAAAGATGCATATTTAGACCATGCACCAGATACAGCTTTTACAAGCGTGAAAGTCTTACCGTTTTAAAATATAAGGACGCTTTTGTGCATAATTTTGACATTTTTTACTAAAACGTCGATTTCTCAGAGTTCACTTTTGACAATATTGCACGATTTTTGTGACAAGATAACTCGAAAAATATTTAAGCAAAAGGTAAACTTTTTGCACTATTGTTTAGAGTACATCAAAGCCTATAGGGAAGGTTTTCTCATTTTTTCAAAATATTTGTTTTAAACAAAAATATACACCTTTCTGTGCCATTTTTAGCTTAATAGAGTGACAAAATTGCTTTTTTCACATGTTTTTTTCAATATTTCGAAAAAAGAGACGAATTTCAAAAAAACAAAAAAACCTTCCCTAAGTTCATGTCTCATTTTTATGAAAAGCTAACAGAATTTTTTTTACTCCAAACGGATTTTTTTCTAAGTTGTCACAAAAAAATTGGGGTAAAAAAGTGAATTTTTGTGATTTTTTCAAAAACTCGAGATTTTTGAACAAATCTGACGTCACCATGGGATTCCTTGACTCATTTCCTTTCCAAAAATGTATAGTTGTATATACTTTTGACATACAATTCAGAAATAATGATGCTCGAAAAGGACCATGTTCTCTCCCATTACACTGGCCTTAAGTTAATACTAACTGGATCAACAATGGGCCAAAAGCATTAAATTTTGTTTCTTTTCTTACAATTCAAAATCTTGAGCATAGGCCAAAAGTTTACTCATAATTTTAATATTTTGTGTTGAATTTTATAATATTATTGGTTATAGAAGATAATTAGAAAATGCCTTTTCCAAAAATTAGAATGCATAACCCGAAATTAGTCATTGGAGTGAACATACAAAAACACCCTATAAAAAATAATGCACATTTTTGGCTGTTGTGTCCAAAAAAAGGATTATGATATAGCTATATTTGGCCGCACAGGATTTTTTTTTTTATAATCTGGAGTAGTCGCATTTCAGGCATTTCAAATTTACATAATTGTTTTTTCTTCTGGAAAGACCACTAAGATGTAGGGAATGTGTATTTAAATGAAAAAAGTGAATTAGATTCTGTTTCTAGGAGCACAATGGTGAATGAATGCTGAAGATGTTACTTAAACCATTGGGAAACTTCTTTATTTGGTACGACTAGATTTGACCTATTTTGTTTTGTCCAGGTACGTAACATCATGCTGATAGATTTTGAAGATTCCATCAAGAGAATACGCCGTAGTGTGCCTGCTACCTCACTGCAAACTTATGTCAGATGGAACAATGAATTTGGTGATGTGGCTTCAGTGTAAATTTGAACAGAGCAGTAAGATCTCCTTCTTCTCTTCAAGCTTATGTTAGACTGAACATAATTTAACGATGAGGATACAGTGTATACCTATGTAGATGGACATACTCACTTTTTGCTATTATGGTATACGATATTTTCCTTGTGGCATTAAGTAGAAATGCCAACAATGACGAAATCTTTAATCTTTCCCCAGAGCAGCCAGCGCACATAAACATTGAAAAAACAAAAAACGGTGCATCTGGCCGGATTCTCGAACCTTTGTAAATACTAGCATGACACCCTAGCCAACTGAGAAACAGAGGCATGTTGGAGAAGAGCCTATTTTGTATTGGTATTGTTTCGAATGTGCACTGGCTGGTCTGGGGAAAGATTAAAAAATTCTTCATCCTATATAACAACCCAGAGAACTAAGTGAAATAACTCTCAAATGCCAACATTGTATTCTGAAATGAGTTCTGATTGTTATCAGCACAAAAGGTATCAACAGAATATCCATATGTTTATACCTGCTGCTGTATTAATATAGATATAGAGCAGTGCGTACAGACAAAATTAAAATGCTTGTGTAATATGGGTGGGCAAATGGGTTACAAGCTGGTGATAATTCAAGTTTCAACAACTCTTCCTATACCTTTGTACAGGAGCCAACCGTTGTTTATCCGTGATGAATCCACAGTCCAGTAGCGTAAATGCGAACGCAAGGTTACGCGTAAAAAAAGTGAGCACGTAAAATTCGTCATGCTTGGAACGTAAACACTCTCTTATGTCGGTGGTAGTAGCTAAACATTACCGCTATAGTTTATATCAACAGAGAAATCACCGACCTTGGTGTAAGGTTGAGTGGCAATGACGAACGGATATTCCGAATGAAAAACATCATGTGAATTAAAAGATCTTACATCATCTTTAGCTTGTTTTCGTTGTTGAAAGGGATTCAATCATGTTTCACTGTTATTCATCTCCGATTAACAACTCGCGTCCGGCGCGTCTGCGTGGTTTACTTCGCTCGTGTGGTTTACTTCGCTCGGAACTTCGCTCGCGAAGTAAACCGCGCAGACGACGCGGCACATCGTTGTTAATCGGTCATGAACAACGGTGAAACATGATTGAATCCCTAAATTATGCATATGACAAAGAACTGATCAAAATGTTAATAATTAACATGTTGCACAGTTGCATTTAAGATTCAATATTAAGTATACAAAATCTCCCAAAATTAGTTTATACAACATGCCCCTGAGCCAATAGTGAAAACTTGTTGTTTCTTCCAAAATCCAATGAAATTGGAAACATTTTTTACAAGTGTGTGCTTTAAGTCCCCTTTTTTTACACTTAAAAACTCAAAGAAACCCTTAATTGAGATATCATAAATATGTAATGTGACACGATCAAGGGAAATGAGTCGGATGTCGCTAATATTGCTTTTGAGATTTTGGCAAAGAAAGTGTTAAAATTGTTTTGTTTTATATTGTTTTTGGCAATTGATAAATTGACGTAACTTCACACAGGAAAGTCGTATCAACATCAGTTTCTGAAAGCTCTAAATGTCCTCTTAGAAACATACGTAAAACTCATTTTCGACCAGGGTCGACATGTGACTTATTCCCCTTGTTCATGTCACATATTGTGTCAATTTTATTAAACTAAGACACAATTATGTTTGCTTGTTTATCACATCAGCATTGCTGTGAAAAAAAACGTATAAAAAGGAGCAAATGTAATTTTGTATATAAGTGTCAAATACAACTAGTATTGTAAATAATTTTGTACAGATTATATATTAAAAACACTGGAAAAAATGTGTGAAATACTTGATAAATAATGTTGAGGCCGTGTAATTTGTATTATATTTTGTAAATTCAGTGAAAACTACAAGATGTAATTTATATCAGGGAAAATTTGCTTTTCAGAACATTCAGGAAGGTCATTAAGTTTGCAAAATTATGGTATAATTTCTGCAATGATTTGTATATTTTAAGATACTGAAACCAGAAAATTTTCTTTGTAAGTGGGTAACAATTTTTGACATAACGGAACTAGACCATGTTCTAAGAATGTTTTCTGCATAACCTTTCATGTACTGTATTGTAGGATATTTTAAATGTTCTAAACAGTTTGCAGTGGGTGCAGCGGTCCAATAATTCAACTCATAATCGCTTTCATCATGAGAGACAAAATATTTCTGATCCAATTTTGGAGATGAATCCGATTCTTTACTGATATCAAAGAAAAATTTTATGATAAAAAAGAGAAAGATGAAAAAACATGGAAACAGATTACAATAATTGGAATCAATCATACAGCTGCTGGCAATGATTATGCTGCTCTTCCCAAAGCATGCTGCTTTCTTTCAAATTCACCTTTCACATTACAAGAACACACTGGTACACCACAAGATTCCTATTGCGGCCGCCCTGCACAGGTGCACCATCACCAAGGTACTTGGCTGTTACTGTGCAGTATACCAACGGAGTACCAGTGAATTATCTGTGCAGAACTGGTGGGTCATGTGCAGTAGCAGCACGGAGTAGGAACTCTTGTGTGACTGAAGAGGTTCATCAGGTCTGATTAAACAGCTAATAAAAGTTCTTTGTCAAGAACAAAGGAAAAACTTACGTTTTTTCTGCAGACAGTTTCGCAAGAAACCTTCTGGCTTTCTCAAAGTAATTGATGTTGTTATTGATCCATCTGCTTGGAGCGGGAATCCAGGCCGGATGTTATTGTTTTACCGGAAGTACTCCTGTCTCCAACGTTGGTCTTGAGCAGAGGATCAAAGATGTGGCTTAGAAAAAATGTCCCCTCATCAAGAGACAAGTGTTTCTGTCAAATAAGGTGAAATTGCCCCAGCATTTACCACTGATCTCAGTCTGTATTACAGTAGGTCATTGCAGTGGGCTATTGCAGTTGAAATCCATACACCCCCTATGAAAAACATGACCTTAACCTTCCACACAGTGTTCGAAATAAACGCCAGCCATTGGCCTGTAACTTTTTGGCAGGGCCTGTAACTTTCCTGACTAGCAGTCTAGTTGCCAGCCAGGCTGACCAGTAACTTTTTGAAGCTCAAAGTAACTTTTTAAATATTCATGGATGCATTGTCATTCTGTCATTTTTTATTAAATCACTTACAAAGCATGGTATAACATAAGTTTTGATCAGAAAAGAATCCTTATCTTGCAAGAAATAATTCAACGGTTCAACTGCCGCTTTGACCAGCCTAAGTTCTATTCTGTGCATTATATTTAGTACCAGTAACGAGATACCCATTTTCATCATGCTTTTGTCAATTGTTCTCTGTAACTCAAGACCATGTAGAAGAGTAGCAAGACAAGTCATGATATGAACTCTTTCGTGATCACGCTGTAGAAAAATAAAAAGCACCACATCTTGCAGTATACTATTTCATTATTTTAATCCCTATAATTAAAGACAGAGATAAAAAGAATTTATCGCGTCTGACGTCATCTGTCAATCAAATTCGAGCACGGTTTGTTTACAAGTGTCGTGATGATGACTTCCTGAACGCGGCGGTATAACCGGGCGCCTTATTGTTAATTTTGCACTTTCAAACATGCAAACCATCTCAAAAGTTAGGTCTTTATAGTAGGAAAGTTTCTTTGGCGAAGGCACCATGTCAACAATGCCTAGAAAGGCTGCTTTTTGCCTTGTAAAAGTACGTAATTTTTCGCCATTTGCTGCTGTTCCTTTTCTCCGATCAGCACCAGATAGATCGGTCTTCCTGACATCAGATGCGATAAATTCTTTTTATCTCTGTCTTTAATTATAATCATACTCCCGGCTTAATTTCCCTTTTAAAAGTTCTAAAAAGTTTGGGCCGGTACCTTTTCACCCGGGCCTTTTCAGGATTTTGATTTTTCAGGGCTTTTTGAGGCATATTTCTAACACTGCTTACACACAGGGAATGTGAATTTCAAATTTGAAATATACACCCCCTGTGCTTAGATGCTTAGATGCCATAAAGCTGCCCGAGCGAAGTAAACCACGCAGACTATAGGGATGTATGGATTTTAACTGGGATAGCCCATTTTGGATTATTTTCTGAAGAAGTTTTGATGTGTTCTAGACTAGCATGTGTTTTGATGGTATAAGATTTTAGTGTCAAATATTTTGTACTGAATTGCCATATTTTGATAATTAAAAAAGAAGCATACTGTTGCTGCCCAATAATTTAATGCAAAAAATCCCTGCCATAAAGCTATGCATATTTTGTATTGTATGTGATTGAAATTGAAGGTTTAAAGTAATGTATTAAAAGGAAAAAAAAAAATTCCCAAGACTTAAAAGGAAAAAGAAAAAAAAAATTCCCAAGACAAAAAATGTAAACATTTATCTCAAGTTGACCTATTCTTCCAACATTTTGAGATAATTGTTTTTATTGTTTTGAGGTACCATATTTGTTCCATTAACCGCCCAGGGCGCTTAACAAAATCATGTTGGGTGGGCGCTTATCTTTCACATTGTTTAGGTCAACAAGACGTAAAAAACGTAAAAAACGCCCAAAACATTCATCTATCATCATCAGTATGTCATATCGTCAGCCTGCTACGCTAATTGCCTAAGTCATTTTTTTTGTAATTTTGAGAACAACAAACAAAATGTGGTTCAAGTATGCATCAGTTACGTAATCACCCTAATTATTTCGGATTATTCTCTTTCATTCGTATCATTATCATTTGTTTTCATGAAAAGATTGGTGAATAAATATGTTTAAATTGATGCTTGAACCATTTTTTTGTACTTTGTTCTAAAAATTACAAAAAATGACTTGGGCAAAAAGCGTAGCAGGCTGACGATATGCTTCAAACCATGATTCAGATTTGCATGGGCAAATAATATAATATCATTTTCCTTGTTGTAAAGTCACTGGGTGGGCATTTATAGGGGCATGGCCGATTAATGGAACAAATACGGTAGTATCAGACTGATAGTTACCAAAATGTTGGTTACTTTTTTTCTTGACAGAGGGTGATCTCATTGTATTACCTTGTGTTGCTTCAAGTTTGGTAGTGACGTCAAACCTTGGAGCTATCGGCCATTTCACAATGTATAGTGAAATGGCTGCTAGCTCCAAGGTTCCCTCCAGGATCCAAATGAGGAAAGCACTAAATCCAAGATAGTCCAAGTGATGTCAAAATGCATCTCACCCCTGGGCCTCATGGAATAACAGAGGATACCTTAAACACCCACTGAAATGAGTAACCCAGGCAAATGAAGAAATAAAACAAAACAATACAAAACTCTGAATGAGGGAGAGCTTAACGTGTCAACTTAACATGCAAGCGTATTATGCTGTGATTCCAAGAACAGCACACATGTTTATGGCTACGCAACATAAGACATATAGTGACATCACTACCAAACTCAAAGTGACACAATGTATACTAGTGGTTGTTCAAGGTGTATCAAAATGATTGGTAGCCATCAGTTTTCATTGATAATAGATGAGTTTGACACATCACAATTCAACCTACAGTCCAAATAATTTGTAGGTAAGTTATATAACAAGTCATAAATTATACATTCTGAAAATTACAAGAGAATCTGTAGTTCCATTTGGAAGAGGCAGGTTTTTCAATTAACACCAAAATTGATGGGTACCAGTCATTTTGATACAGCCTGTATTTATCCAGACATGTTGCTGGTGCTTAATAGTGCTTTTGTAATTTTTTTAATAGAATATAATCTCCCTGTAAAATTGGTGCATTATTATTATAAAAATCAAAGGCTTCCAGTTTTTAAGCATTAATGAATCAAATTGTCCTGCATTTGTATACCAGTCCCAATATGGTAGAATCCTTTCCATCATGTTTATGTTTCATTAAATTTGTTAAGTGTAAATCCTTCATAGTTAAAAATGGTACATTTGAAGTTTCTAATATTATTCAATGACACCAAACTATACACTACAAGATTCCTATTATGGCTGCCTGCACAGGTATACCGTCGCCAAGGTACCGGACTGTTACATACAGAGTACCTACACAGTACCAATGCTGCTATTGCACAGGATCCACCAGCAGTGGTACTGCACTGGTACTCCCCTGGCACTGCACAGTACCAGCCAACTTAGCGACGGTGTACCTGTGCAGGCAGCCCCAATAGGAATCTTGTATTGTGCATCTTGGCTACAAGAGTGCACATAGCAATTATGGGGTTCCACGCATGTACATTGAAAAGAGCTATCTTTGTATCCACTAGGCAAGATCATGTCACATTTTAAAGTATCTGGTGGGGAACCATTGTAGTGAGAGTAACCCATATATTGGATGGTTTTAAAATTACCTTCCCATGTGGATTGTATCATAAAAAGTCAAGGTTTCTAACACTTTTCTGAGCAAAGTTAGTTGAAAATGTGTAATATGTAAAAATCTGATTATTTCTGTAGATTATGACCGATTTATGTGTGTAGATTTATGTACAAAATACTGTCACTATAGAGTTCTGTAAATGTGTATGAGGTATTCTTAAAGAGCTTTTATCATTGTCTGCCATGTTGTATTGCAGTGCATTACTTCAAAGGCTGTTTTATGTAGTGGCACATGTAAAAATCAAAATGGAGTTGTTAAAATTCAATAACACATAAAAATGGTAAGCCGATACAAGAATGAGAATGAAAGTATTGTTTTAAACCGTACTGTTTCTCAATAATCTGGTATCAAATGGCAAGCTATTCATTACCTGTGTATGAGAAAGCACCTGTAGTTGGGCTCATTAATGGTTGACACGTAAGCAGGCAAGTCTGTGTGAAACAATATGTTTATTTCTGACCAAGATGATTTATATCATTTAAATCCCATTATATGTATGTTGCATTGTTTACATATTTGAATATTAAAATTTTGAAAATGATCTCTGATATGGTGAATATGGTCTTTGTTATGAGAATATAGGGATGCGAAGGACAGATTTTGTTGTTGTTGTTTTGTGGGTTTTTGTTTCGTTTTTTGACCCAATTGTTTGAGTTGTGGCTCTTATTATACTATGACTTTTTTTTTTTTGCAAGGTGAACAATAGCCCAATAGAGGCCAGCATGAAATTATCGATTGGCTCCAAACATAGGATTTGAGCCGGTATCCTTCACCGTAGTTATGGCGGAGTGCAGTCCATTCAATCAAATGTTGTCATCAACCTATTTGATCATAGTGCAGGGTTATGTGTGTGAGACGAACTGTCACGGTAGATTGCAATCATGCTTTTGTTGAATGCATTTGAGTACTCCGCCATATTTACGGGATGATACGTCACATGCAAGGCCTCTATAGGAATGACCATGTCAAGCACTTATATAGCCAACAGGGCACTGTATTAGTAAACCTTATGGGCTAATCAATGGTTCACAGCAGCTTAGGAGAGTGACAAGAACCCTCTGCTAAATCATAATCCCAAAAGATGTTGATGTACATGGCTCTTGAAGGATTGAGCTCCATAATCAGTGATCTCTCCAACTACACAGTCCGGGATTTAATTCCAAACATGTACTGCAACATGGACGAAAGTTCTGCCGGTTGACAAGGTTCTTGATACTGGCTCAGTCAGTGCATGACTTGGCATTGAGAGACTGGTGCGAGTGGCTCGTCTAATCACATAAGGCTTGGGCAGCAATGCTTTCAAATCTGGCGGGCACAAGCTGGTATGCATCTTGTAGAGCACAGATGCAGCAGCCACCTGTCGTCTGTGAGTCTATATGACTGAGGCAAGTGTGATAGTAGGAGCCATATTGTCCAGTTTTAGCCATTTAACTAAAAAATCTGCAGTGTAATATTAAGACATTGACCTTAAGTGAGTCAAGAAAACCAATAATGGCATTTATATTTGCATAGGTCTTGCAAGTTTTGAGTTAAGGTCAATAATATATCAAAATAAAAGTTGGGACATTTTCTCCGTCCAAGGAAACATGCACATTGGGTGAAAATCACATCACTTACATCAAGTTTTGATTTCCTTTGCAGAACCCATACCATTCCTTTTGTGTGTCAGCTTTATTTTTTATGTACATTAAAATACAAGCTGCTTGCTAAAGACCAGCTTGTCAGCTTGAATATCCCTTCAGTCTGGACCCTTTTCCCCATTCCCCACATGTGTCTATGGCTAAGGTCTTCACTGTCAGTGGTGAAATGAAGACCGTAGCGGATTTTGAACAGTTTAACGTGATTGGTAATTCTCCCGGTAATTCTCTCTTTCTAATTTGAACCTTTTTGGGTATTTCAACATTTCACCCTTGAAAAGCGGACATTTTTGTTGGGAGGGTGTTGCATCTCTATGAGCCTGCGTGGCAGAAGCATTCGAATTTAAGGAGAAGCACCATTTTGGTCGCTGTTTACTGAGACAATTCTCAACTAAAGTATTTATATTGGGATGTGTTTCATTTGGTAAAACAGGATAATATGTTTTTAATCCCGAGAATTGTGCTCTATTTTGCTGGAATGAAAGCGCGCTGGCATGCTGACGTGACGGGAAGTGTCATTTTAAAGAGGGAAATGTAAAACATTGTCTTGTATTGTATTTCTTAAAGTAATGATGATAAGTACATAAAAGTAAAGGAAATGATGCAAGGAATCCAACTTGCACAACAGATTCCTCAAAATGAGTTTTTGAGAAAAGGACCAATTTTGATTTTCCATAGTAATTTTGTTTTTTCGTCCACCATGCATAATTTATTCTAAATTCCAAATATGACATTAAAGAAAATATGTGTAAAAAAGGATCAAAATTTAGCTTATTTTAAATTCTGACCAAAATGTTGGATATTTTAAAGTATAAAAAATAATTTAAAAAATTTGAGAAAACAGTAACATAAATGTATTTTTCATCGATTTGGAAATTTAAGGTAAGTTTACGTTTTATGGTGGACAAAAAAATTGGCATGGAAAATCAAATTTGGCACTTTTTTTCAAAAACTGCTCATTTTATAAGGAATCTGCTGTGGTAATTGGATTCCTTGCACCATTTTCACTCTGAAAATGTATAATTTATGTACTTCTCATTATTACTTTTCAAAATTCAATTCAAAACTGTCTAAATGACCCTTCCTTTGAATTCCAGAAAAATACAGCACTAATTTTTGGAATAAAACATTATTGAGGCGGAGGCGCAGTGTTTAGAGTTACTTTTGGATATTTAATTATTTTCTTTATTTTCCACCCGGCTAAAAATAAATAAAATAATTAAATATCCAAACCTAACACTAAATACGGCGCCTAATGCAATAATCCTGTCTAATCCTTTCGTTGGACCTAACTGGCAATAAAAGTGCAATTTTGATATTTGGCATCTTTTTGGGAAAATTCTCACAATTACAAAATTCAAAGACTTGGTACAAGTCTAAGCATTCACAATCTTGCCATTTTATTTTAATTGTTTTTGCTTAAAATTAAGAGTACATGACTGATATGGGACAAGTCTTTAGGTTTGATTGTCACAAAATACAAAAACACCCTAAAAATGCACGTTTTAGGTCCAAAAATTTACAAATAGGCCTATTAAAATTTGACTTTTATTGCCCCTGTTAGGTCCAACTAAAGGACCCGCTAAAGAATTGGGATTGAACTATTTTTCATTTGGGAAAACCCCGTCGGAACCGCTGCGGCAGGCACCACTTTATTCAGCCTTAAAAAATAAAAAATGAAAAATTTGACACAAACAAAATCCGATTTTAATGTCATAGTTTTGCAGTTCTATTAATTTGCCGTTAAAATTGTACCTTCGTTTTCAAACGTGCTCGGGCTTTAAGTGCGCTTCAACCCAACCCCCATGAGGGGCTCAGCCCATTCAAACCCTGCTGGGGGTTCCACCACCAGAACCCCACTTTCGGCCGCACCACTTTCAAATTCGTTCCGACGAGCCTGGGCAATCTTATAGTATACGCATATGGTGGTGTACTTCCATCAAAAAGCAAAAACTTGAGTAACGCAGTTATACCACTTCCCGCGATGACAATTTATAAGAATCCCATTTCGAATCATATGCTACGAATGTAACGTTTTTCTTTGGTTATGTTGCTCATATTGGGCTATTCCATTTGAAATCCACACTACATCTGTGGAAGATTTTGGAAATATGTTCCATAGAGGGGATGTTATTCAAATGTAGGCCTATTGGTCAGGTTTAATCATTTTGAAACTCATACTCCCCATGTATTATATCTTTACCTTTATTTTCCACGTCCAACTGGAGTGAGTATTTCCAATGGAAGCTTCCACTCCCTCCGTGGAAGACTTTAGCTAATTCTTCCACAGGGGTAGTGTGGATTTTAAATGGAATAGCCCATTGACATCAGCCTGGCATGTTTTCATGATTGTGCAGATTACTGCAAACATTTGTGACGGAACTTGACACTGATAATAGTACGTATTTAAAAGGCTCGGTCAAGCATGTCAATTAAGCGTGAACTTGAATTCAAGCTATTTATATCCTTATTGTATCACCCCAAATAAATACTCTAGTAAATATACAAGTTTCATTAATATGACGAGTGCAGTGTGACGATGGCGGACAAGGTATTTAGCAACTACTTCCTCGTCGGAATATTGTTGTTAATTTGTGTAATTTTTTCAGCAGGTAAGATAGGCCTATATATGTTTTTTTGTCTTTTGATAAAAAAAATAGTGTTATAACTATTATTAATGACTCCGTGATTTTCTTTCAGAAGCAATAATGCCTGAATTATGCGAATATAGTAGACCTGCTTAGCACAATCTGTCTTGACTAAATTTGGCAAACTGAATAGTGATACAGGGTGAGCCAAAAAAGTGCAATAGAGCAAAGAATCCCATTATTGAAAGATTCTATAAATGCCACACTCAATAGTCACCTTCTGTGAAAATATTAAGTAAATTACGACTACCGTTTAATTTTTATGAGTCCTTTTGCTGCGATACCAAATTTCGGTATTTGTCCTCGAGGTGCCATGTATTTTGAATGAGAGCACGGTAAAGACACCAGCTCTGAAACTGACTTTAACTTAAATAAGGTTGATTTTTGCGTTATTTCAATTTCTTTTTTTCTGTTCAAACAAACTTTCTAACATTAAGTCCTTCATACCTCACGCGACTATAACTCCGAATTTTTAATCCCAATATGTCCAACTTACTGGATATTTTGTAATTCATTCCACTTCAATTTGTGCGCATTTCATTTTGATATTTGAAAACCCCGCCTACGAATTTGCATGTTTTTGATAGAGAATAAACATCTTTAAAGTAAAGGTAAAATGAAAATAACAACAAATAATGTTTCTTCTCCTTAAACAAGACCAAGGGCAATAACACTTTGGGTGTTCCATTTTATTTCAATGCCAATGAGTTTAAGAAAATGGCAGTTGTTCCAAATCTACCCTACACAGAGTGGGCTGAAATTCAAATTTTAGATGTATCTTGGACAAACATTAAAATTGGGTATCGCTATAAAATGTGTCATAAAAACAAAACGGTAAATGCTAATTCCTTGATTTTTTCACACAAGCTCACTGATGGATATATCATATATAAAATGTTTTAAAACCTAAATGGTTCAACACGGTTCTTAAACAAAAATTGATTCTTTTCTCTATTGCACTTTTTTTTACTCACCCTGTATATCCTCACAATACGAGCCAAACGCATTGCTAAAATACAATACCGGTAACTGTTTCCGCGTTCTACATTCGCATAATTATGCTGTTCATGATTGTATAGCAACATGTTCTTTATCATAGGTAAATGATAATAGGAAATGGGTGTAATTTTCATTGATATAATAATAGTTACTATTATTATCCATATACAATGATTGCTATATATTTGCTGATCAAACGCTCGGTATCCCAGATTTTTGTGTCGCATTTTAATATGGTAATAGGCCTAATACTTTGAACGTATGTACATGCGCGTATTTTTTTTGGGGGGACGGGGGTGTCATATGCAGGGGCGGCAAAGGGCGGCGGAAGAAGAAGAGGCGTCTATAACAATTATTAAAGAAAAAGAGCAGGTTTTTACATTCTTGACGAGCTCCCTGTAAAAATATTAGTGTCAACCTTTTCGGGCTGTTGATGAAGGGGCGGCAAAATTTACCTCTTCTGCAGCCCTCCGGGTAGGAGCGGCCACGGTACGCCACTGTATGCATGACTTACCGTTATATTTCTCCGATATTTTATTCACTTGATAATAATTATATCCCTTACTTGAATTCCTCCTCATGCGCCATCATAATTGTGCCATATTTGTTACCCTTCTTTATAACAAACCATAACTTTAACTGATGCTGTCACCCGCCTCACAACAACATATCTTAAATGTTTAGTTGTTTACACAAAGCAAAAACGATAGTAACGTACATTTTCCATTTTTTGCCATTCCGTTGTAGATAATTCGTCTCCAATAAGCCAAATCGGCATTAGAAGTTTGCAATGCATTGTGGAACAGGTTTTGCAATTTGGGGACACTAAAAACCAATTTTTTTTTTTTTGGTTTCTGTGGGTACAAAATATGATCTCAAATGTTTTACAAGAATGAAAACAAACCCAAAAAACATTATTATAGAATAAATTAATTAGTTAAATATATTTAATGATAACATTATGACAATAATAGATTAATTGATAATAATTACGGTAATTTCCCCGATATGTCAGAGGTCAACCGTCAAAGTGTCCCAAAACTGCTCTCAAAAACCGGAAGTTACAATGGCGATTGGGCTTATTATAACAGATCAGTAACTCTCAAGTTCTATATATTGCTTCTCTCATGAATAAGTATGAGAATAATTTTGGAATACCCCGCGAACTATAACCCTAACCCTAAACCTATAAGTATGTCTATTTGTGTAACATCAAACAATATAAATAGATATAAGATAATGGACTGTTATTGGTAATGACATAAAGAACGTTTTCACCCTTTGAATGGGGATTGTACATGTCATAGTTAAGCACGTCTCCAAACATCACACTGCTAGCTCCTCATTGATTAAAGGCAATTGATATTGTATATTTTAAATGTTTTAACTTTATAGGTCAACAAGCATGTTTCGAAGATCCAACAGTCACATATTATAGAGACCCATCAACTTCATTCCGCATTGCTTGGAAATGGGATTCTATAGCACCACCAGATTGTAACATTTATGCTGACGCAGTGATAGTACGATATGCTTTAACAAATAGGGATCATTGTGAAAACATATCGCCCCAGCAATTAATCACAGCTTTCGACGAGGATGGTAGTGTAAGAGCAACTTCAATAGAAGGATTGCAGCCTTATTCTACATATACTATTTACATTGGTTACCGGTTTGCGGGAGTCGAGCGTCAGTTTACTCAGACTGTGAATCAGACGGCAGAAGGTAAATATTGGTATTACGTGCTTTATCTTTCTTAGTAGAGAGGTTGCGATTTACAAACGTCGTATCGTACGCACGTATATCTATTCAACGTCACTCCCCTGTGACGAGATTTTGAATAGATATACGGGCGTACGATACGTACGTTTGGAAATCGAATCCTCTGATCTTGCTTGCTTTTCCTCCACACGATAAAGCTGCAAATATACATGCTTTAGTTGACCTACGATCATGACGATATTCATCTGTGGATTCAAAAGAATATGGTCCTGATGATATGAAAAACGTAGTAAGTAAACGTCCCGGAGGGTACTCACATGTAAATGTGGTATGGGTATGTGCGGCTGTCAATGGTCCCTTTTTCAGGCTCTCCAGCAGTTCCTCAAGACCCACATTTGGATCATGCTCCAGTTCTTTGAGCCTCAAACTGTAGCTCTTTAGCTGAAATGGAAAAGATTTGAAATTTGTTAGCTCCAAAGCCTATAATTTGGCCCAATTTCAGTTCACTTTTAGTTCACAAGACCCATCAAAAATGTTGAAATTTCAGTTCATCTAGCTTGTCTAGCCCCTATTTCGCCCAAAATCAGTTCTTAGTCCCCAAAGTTCGGCCGCACACCCATCTGTAATCGTGCGATCATCCATAAAAAAACAAAAAAAATGCATAAACATAAACAGTGCAGATATTCACTTGACATTTATAAATTGACGTCAATGTTAATTTCGTGTTATTTATTTAATAAAGCTAAACCTGGAGCTCCACGAAATGTCCTCGCCACTTTCAAAAGCACGACAAACCTAGTGTTCCAGTGGGATGGTCCGCCATGTGGCCAACGAGGAGCTAATATTATGACTTACATACTCATATTAAGTACACTTGACAGACCAGACTTACCTTTTCACACAAGAACTCCGGCAGATAATCGAACTTACAACTTTCTAAGTCTATCACCCGATACAGAATACATATTTACTGTACTTTCACAAGCAACTATACCAAGTGATCCTGTTGAAGTTATCGTGAGAACATTAAAATCAGAGGACGGAGATAGCGAACTAGGTATGGTGTTATTAAAAAATGAAACACAGTATAGTAAGACTCGGCCATAAATTTTAATTAATGGACATTACATGTACTTCTCAGTCATTTATTTTGTATTGGTGTAAAGAGGGAGATATAGTCGATAGAGTATTATGATTAACAAAGTTCTTTTCGACACCTTTGCTTCTCAGTATCCAGCGAGCGCGCAATTTGACAGTTACTCAAGTTACTTCGAATAGTGTAACCTTAGAGTGGACTAGACCTCTTAACCCAAACGGTGTTATACAGTACTACGAGGTATGTCATTTAATTCTTCGCTGCTGCTGTGTGAGTGGTGGTGTTGGTGATGGGGATTGATTGGTATGTGTAGTGTAGAGAGTAGGTCTTAGCTTTGTTGTTGCTATTGATAATGTTTTTGTTTTGTTTGTCAATTTTAAAGTTTGGTTACAAAAACCGTTCACAAGACTCACAATAACCACAGAAATATAATTTGATTTGAACTACAGATTGTTTACACTGAACAAAGCGATGATGACGATGACGATTCGACACAAACAACATCGATAAACCATAACGACATCGATAATTTGATGATCACTTTGAAAAACTTGGAACCAGCTACCACATATCAAATTACCATTAGGGCTAATAAGGAATCAGATGAATTAAATGGAATGCAGGCGACAATTTCCGTAACTACAAAAGGTGTGCATTTTTCTGATTCTTAATACGACCAAGAATCCCTCAGCCCGGTCCCTCACAAAAATGACATTTTTAAGCTTTTCATATTACTGTTGAGATACTCAAGAACTTAAGAATGTAAGATTTAAAAGCCAACAAAAAATGTAACATCTTTATGTCCAGTTCGTCCAGTAGCATTACTTTTATGAGGATAGATAGTGACATTCACCAGGTATATACAAGGGTTTTATTGCACCATCCATGCAAATTGATTCAGGTGACTTTCAGCTGTAGGTAATGTTTGGCTCACTGATAACATAAACAGTTACTGATATACGATATCTACAAAAACACTTGAAATTGATTCAATGTTCTCCAAAAAACACCCCATTTTTGGTAATGGTTTATCAGCATGAAAATTTACTAACGTGTTAAAAACTTATCTTAGAATATGAACAGATCAAACAAAAAGAAAACACGGGGACGATAACCGAATTATATACGTCCTTAATATAGTAATCCCGATCAAATTCATCTGTTTGTCAAATCCCTATCATGCATTGCTAGCTTTATTTTATTCCATAATACAGGTAGTTCTAGTTCAACACCTATCTGGGCCGGGACAGTAGGAGGAGTCGTTGCTCTCATTATTATCATAGTTCTTGTCATTATTTTATGCAAAGTCACAAGACAACGCAGTGAAACACCAAACAGCCCAATATTTTATGTGGTAAGTAAACCCGGGGGTACTCAGTACAAATCACCATATAATGCATACATGTGGTAATCTTCCACGACACTAACACAAATATCTACCACGACAGCAATCCATCCAACATTTAAATAACAAACATGCCATATATTCATATCTACGCATCTACGACCACACAAGGTTCTGTACAGAAACTGGTAGAAACAAGCAACACCTGGCAACGAATAGGGTTCTAACCAAAACCATAAGCATTATGAAGTTGGCCGGAGATGGGAGATTGGACATTCGTTATTTAGGGGAATTTAGACCTGAAAACTTTTTTGCATCGATCTCATAATTTTTGGACGTTCAAAGATTTTGGTCAAAAATTGTTAACTTTTTGGACCATCGTTATTAGGTCGAATTTCGCAGTGTTTCTGCATCGGTGTGTTCTGGAGTAATTTGAAACCATTTTTGGACATTCAAACATTTTCGGGTCAAAATTGTCCAACAATGTCCAACAATGGTGTCAAATTACTCCAGAACACGTGAACTGATCTGAAAAGAAACGAAATTCGTCGGGCGAAATTCGTCGGATAATGAAGGTTAAAAAATATTTTGACAACATTTTTAAATGTCCAAAAATTGTATCAAATGACTATATTTCATGAGATTGATGCAGAAAATAATTTTAGAATGAAATTCCCTAAATAACGAATGTCAATCTCAATCTCGATTAACTTCACAATGCTAAACCACACTGTCTCTCAACCGCAGCCTCCTTGCCATTTTTTAATAATGTTTAATAATTATTTTTAATAATTACCAATCATGTCGCCCACACCGAGCTGTATACCCAAACCACTTTCTTATTTCATTGACCCTGCAAACATGGCAAACGCACCCTACCAATTCCATAACTGTTATTCACAAACAGTGTATGCCGAGAACCGTGTTTGTTTTGTATTTGAAGAACTTGGTTTCACCCAACCCCCTTTTTGTGCAATCCACTCTCGGTCAAAATGAAATACCCATCTTCCTGATCCCCATACTTGATTGATTTTTGAAACGTGCATGTTTTTAAGTAGTGTAATGCAACTCTTCTTTATAATGCTTAGAATGCAAAATTATTTGAAATTCACCAAATAATCAGTTAATTGAATTAGAAAATGGGTATATTTAATTTTGATCGAGAGTGGATGTAATGGTTTTGAAACCAAGCTCTTTATTTGTTCTTGTGTTCTTGTTCTTCCATATTACACTTTATGCTTTGATATTTTAGAACAAAACCGAGGAATGCTCACCGTCAAATACTATTGACACATTACCACCTGGTGAATACGAAAACCTACGCGATGGAGCAACAGACCCATTAGCTTGGGAGATCCAACGGGAAAACATTCAAATTCTTGACAAGATTCTGGGGGAAGGGAGCTTTGGGGTTGTTCAAGAAGGCGAAGTCAGGATAGGGAATAGTTGGATCACTGTCGCAGTTAAAAGTCTCCCTGGTAAGTTGTTTTAAATACATGCAATCGTATTTTGGTAAAGGTTAACTTTATATAAATGGCGGATGAAAATAATTGGGACATAAAATTAAAAAACCGCACTTTTAGCAGATTACAGCCGCCATTATAAGAAATAAAAGACCCAAGTGTATCTCCATACAATTAAGTGCAACAAATAAACAAAAAGAGTAGGTAATGATGAATTGTTGTTGTTTGACACCTTGAAATTATCATTTTTGGCTATCGAACTTGACTTGTTAATATATCTTTATACATTTGATTTGTTTTGTTTTTGTTGTTCCCCTTTGCATTTAGTCATCACAATCTAGTCTATAAGCTTCTGTAATGTTCTAATTTCCCCAATCAAGTTGTATATACCTTGCTCTTTTTCTTTTCAGTTGGTTCTTAAACTTTTTCTTAAAACTTATGTAAATGACTGTATTTGGGACTTTGCGACAGTGAGATTGTTTCAGAGTTAACTTTGTTTTCTTTTTTGTTTGTATTTTCTACATCAGACGGCGCTGGGGAGAGAGAGGTTAAGAATTTTGAAAACGAATTGGCAATCATGAAGAAAATTGGACGTCACATAAACATTGTATCTCTAGTGGGAGCATGTAGATTGGGAGGTAGGACATTCAGTTTTAACTGGCCAATCATAAAAAGCACGATTGTTTAGTTAATTCCCTCCGTCTACGTCTGCCAGTGGCGGTCAACTTTCTGTCAGTGGCGGTTAACTTTTCCCTTCCTTTCCCTTCTCTTTCTTTCCCTTCCCTTCCCTTCCCTTCTCTTCCCTTCCCTTCCCTTCTCTTCTCTTCTCACCTCTTCTCTTCTCTTCTCTTCTCTTCTCTTCTCTTCTCTTCTCTTCTCTTCTCTTCTCTTCTCTTCTCTTCTCTTCTCCTCTCTTCTCCTCTCTTCTCCTCTCTTCTCCGCTCTTCTCCGCTCTTCTCCTCTCTTCTCCTCTCTTCTCCCTTCTCCTCTCTTCTCTTCTCTTCTCTTCTCTTCTCTTCTCTTCTCTTCTCTTCTCTTCTCTTCTCTTCTCTTCTCTTCTCTTCTCTTCTCTTCTCTTCTCTTCTCTTCTCTTCTCTTCTCTTCTCTTCTCTTCTCTTCTCTTCTCTTCTCTTCTCTTCTCTTTCTCTTCTCTTTTTTTCTCTTCTCTTCTCTCTTCTCTTTCTCTTCTCTTTCTCTTCTCTTTCTCTTCTCTTTCTCTTCTCTTTCCCTTCTCTTTCCCTTCTCTTTCCCTTCTCCTCTCTTCTCCTCTCTTCTCCTCTCTTCTCCTCTCTTCTCCGCTCTTCTCCTCTCTTCTCCTCTCTTCTCCTCTCTTCTCCTCTCCTCTCCTCTCTCCTCTCCTCTCTTCTCCTCTCTTCTCCTCTCTTCTCCTCTCTTCTCCTCTCTTCTCCTCTCTTCTCCTCTCTCTCTCTCCTCTCTCTTCTCTTCTCTTCTCTTCTCTTCTCTTCTCTTCTCTTCTCTTCTCTTCTCTTCTCTTCTCTTCTCTTCTCTTCTCTTCTCTTCTCTTCTCTTCTCTTCTCTTTTTCTCTTCTCTTTCTCTTCTCTTTCTCTTCTCTTTCTCTTCTCTTTCTCTTCTCTTTCTCTTCTCTTTCTCTTCTCTTCTCTTCTCTTCTCTTCTCTTCTCTTCTCTTCTCTTCTCTTCTCTTCTCTTCTCTTCTCTTCTCTTCTCTTCTCTTCTCTTCTCTTCTCTTCTCTTTCTCTTCTCTTTCTCTTCTCTTTCTCTTCTCTTCTCTTCTCTTCTCTTCTCTTCTCTTCTCTTCTCCTCTCTTCTCCTCTCTTCTCCTCTCTTCTCCTCTCTTCTCCGCTCTTCTCCGCTCTTCTCCTCTCTTCTCCTCTCTTCTCCTCTCTTCTCCTCTCCTCTCTTCTCTTCTCTTCTCTTCTCTTCTCTTCTCTTCTCTTCTCTTCTCTTCTCTTCTCTTCTCTTCTCTTCTCTTCTCTTCTCTTCTCTTCTCTTCTCTTCTCTTCTCTTCTCTTTCTCTTCTCTTTCTCTTCTCTTTCTCTTCTCTTTCTCTTCTCTTTCTCTTCTCTTTCTCTTCTCTTTCCCTTCTCTTTCCCTTCTCTTTCTCTTCTCCTCTCTTCTCCTCTCTTCTCCTCTCTTCTCCGCTCTTCTCCTCTCTTCTCCTCTCTTCTCCTCTCTTCTCCTCTCCTCTCTTCTCCTCTCTTCTCTTCTCTTCTCCTCTCTTCTCCTCTCTTCTCCTCTCTTCTCCTCTCTTCTCCTCTCTTCTCCTCTCTTCTCCTCTCTTCTCCTCTCTTCTCTTCTCTTCTCTTCTCTTCTCTTCTCTTCTCTTCTCTTCTCTTCTCCTCTCCTTCTCTTCTCTCCTCTCCTCTCCTCTCCTCTCCTCTCTCCTCTCCTCTCCTCCTCTCCTCTCCTCTCCTCTCCTCTCCTCTCTTCTCCTCTCTTCTCCTCTCTTCTCCTCTCTTCTCCTCTCTTCTCTTCTCCTCTCTTCTCTTCTCTTCTCTTCTCTTCTCTTCTCGTCTCGTCTCTTCTCTTCTCTTCTCTTCTCTTCTCTTCTCTTCTCTTCTCTCTCTTCTCTTCTCTTCTCTTCTCTTCTCTTCTCTCTCTTCTCTTCTCTTCTCTTCTCTTTCTCTTCTCTTTCTCTTCTCTTTCTCTTCTCTTTCTCTTCTCTTTCTCTTCTCTTTCTCTTCTCTTTCTCTTCTCTTTCTCTTCTCTTTCTTCTCTTCTCTTTCCCTTCTCTTTCTCTTCTCTTTCTCTTCTCTTCTCATATCTCATTCCTTTGTCCTTCTTCCTCTCCGTCTCCTTTCATTTTTTACAAACATCCCCTCCTTTTCCTTTCATACTTTTCACATTCAATATTTCTTCACCTCGGTTGTTGTCTGACGAATTCCATTCATATTTGTATTCTTATTAGATATGCTGTACGTAGCCTTAGAACATGTCAGTCTGGGAAATTTAAAGAACTTTCTAAAGGAGAGCCGGACAAGCATTAGTAGTGATTATGCTGATGAGGCTGTGAACATGTTGACTAATTTATCGCATGCTCAACTTATCAGCTTGGCTTTAGATGTGGCAAAAGGCATGCAACATCTAGCGGATCGAGGGGTAAGCAATTCCATACTATCACGTCGAACTATGTGGATGATTTCTTTGAAAGGGATATTCGAACATTTTGTCAGAAGTTCAACTGGATCCTCACAACATGTTATGTCTATTCCATAAAATATTGCAAATAATTCATTCGAAACTGTAAATTGCTTTCCATGGCTTGATCATTAGTTTTCCTACCACTCATTCCTGAAAAAGATGCTCAGAACTCAGACCTTTATTTAATATAAATTCGGTTGGAATATTTACTGTACTACATGTATCAAATGCACTCGTAATGATATTAACCAATATTTGTATAAAATTGTACTTTTCCAGATAATACATCGAGATTTAGCAGCTCGCAACATTCTGGTCGGACAAAGCTTCGATGGTCTCGTTGCTAAGGTGTGTGACTTTGGGATGTCACGTGGTGATAGTATCTACAGACAATCCTCAAATGTAAGCTTCCACGTACCTCTACATAAACTTGACGGTATAATAAAAAATAATGATAATATTAATAATATTAATAATAATAATAATAATAATAATAATAATAATAATAATAATAATAATAATAATAAATAATAATAAACAAAATAATAATAGTAATATTATTTATCTTTATTGTTGGTACTTTTTATTTTGATCTTTTAAATCCATGAAACCCATTTTATCAAATCAATTGCATTGTAAACATTTAATCATAATATCTTACATTTCTTTCAGGCACGAGTTCCTGTCAAGTGGACTGCGATAGAGGCATTAACCAGACAAATATTTACTACCAAAAGTGATGTGTACGTATAGTTGCTTTTATTAACCCTTTGATAATTATGTAAAAACGTTTAAGATTGGCCTCTTATCTCCATTTGGTTCATCAATCGAAATGTATCTGTTATTTTTATTTGGTTTATGTTTCATGTATTGATTAATATTATTGAATTCGAGTTAAAATGTTACAATATGTTTTTAATCGTAGGTGGTCGTTTGGTATTTTATTATGGGAAATCGTCACCCTAGGTGAGTGTCATTGTCTTATTCATTCTTCCTTAGAGCATATTTCCTTTAGATACTAAGGCAATTTATACAACAGACGGAAGGCTTAGACAGGCTTAGTCTAAACAAAGTCACACTCAAAACTACCGTCCTTTTTGCTCTTATATCACCGTATGCAATTCCAAGAAATGGCCAGGTTTGAGTGATTCCGATAAATCCCACTTGAAGTACTGATTGATCGATATCGCCTTATTCACCCAAGCCGGTAGAGGTACCTCTTGTAGAAAATTCTATAGAATTTTCCCATCATGCTGATCACTAGCACCTCATATTAGGGTCTTTGAAAAGAGCGGTATCGTAGGCAATCTATCATTGCACACATGCCTGGGTGATGAGTGCATCCTGCTTGTAGTGCGGGGCAAAACATTCAAATATAGTTTAAACCCGTTACTATGGTAATTGATCCTGTTAATGTTATATCACTACTTCTACGGCCAATTGGATCTATGCCGATTTAATGATTCTTAATGTTTTGCTCCTCATGCGGAAGTTTGCTTGCATCAGTATTATACTTAAGGATTGCGATGACAGTTTCGTTTATAACTCATACTAAAGAATTTCAACACTCATCCTCAAGATAAAGATTAAAATCATTGCGTCTGCTCCGTATCTGAAGGGGAATTGTACCAGTCATGTAACAACAAAAAGTGCAAAAGTACAAAAAGTGCTGAATGCAAATTGCTAACCATGGCTATGGCCTCGGTCTCCCATCTTTTCAACATAATTATAACAATAACGGACAGTTGATATTCCTTAATTCAAAGCGGTGTTCCAACTTATTGTGTCTTTCTTTATTCAGGGGGAACTCCATACACCAATCCCAAGATTGAAAATAGAGATCTACCTTTGTATCTACAGAATAGTTACCGTCTAGATAAACCACAGAATTGCGACGAAACAATGTAAGATAATAGACGTATTACAATAATATTTAAAACAACGTTCTAAAATGTAACTGTATACATACTACTTTGAAGTAAATTTACTACTACTTTAAGATAAATTTATTTCCTATAAACTAATTGTTCTATATATTGTAGTTGTAAGAACAGCTTCTCCAATTGTACAATGCTAAGGCTCAAGAAATGAAGAACCGGAAGTCGGCGATGCCATGCTCATGATGCACGTCTAATTATAGTGTTCTTATGCAATGCTGCTACTCGCGCTGCGCTGTCCATTTAATATATCTATTTATTTATTTATTTATTTATTTATTTATTTATTTATTTATTTATTTATTTATTTATTTATTTATTTATTTATTTATTTATTTATTTATTTATTTATTTATTTATTTATTTATTTATTTATTCATTTTCCTATTTATTTTCCTCTTAATTGAATCACATTTAACATTAAAAAGCAATATCTAGCAGGCTCTATAATAATTATTATTTCTAGGTATAACTTGATGTTTCGATGCTGGGCAGGAAGGCCAGCAGATCGACCAACATTCCCTCAACTTGTTAGAGAATTGACGTATATATTGGATGATGAAAGCGTAAGTCTGATATAATCACTTTCTGTAAGCCCTACATTATCCTTTAGGCATCCTAAAATATGAAAGACGGGCTATGTCGTATTGAAAATGATGATGGAGTTTGCCCCAATAATATGATTTTTTTTTAGAATAACAAAATTCTAATTCACAGAAATGGTGAAATTATTTCAAGGTGTTTATATGAAAAGTTGTTAACATTCATCCAAATCAAGTAAAATATTTCCGCCTTCATATGGATGAGAAAAAATCAATCTACAGAAATCCTCCAGTAATATTTTGCTAATATTAAAAAAACACAAATTGATAAATGTATTGTTAAAGTAAAACTTTATGATGAGAAGGCGTCCAATTATGTATTATTTTATTGTTTCTTATGCGTTGTTTTCTTATAGGTGTATGTTATTACCTCAATAGATGAATCTGACAACTTCCGGTTTGTGATGATCGAACCAGACGACGATTAGGAGTACTCAAAGTATGGGTTGAACTGAATTGTACTCAGACAGAGTATTACTCAGAGTAAGCCCACTGAGTTGAACTGAGTTGTACTCAGAGTATTACTTAGAGTAGGATTACTGAGTTGTACTCATACAGAGTACTGATTAGAGGGTATACGAGGTCACTCATGACAGTCAGCCCTATAAAATTATGGCCTTCGTAAGGCTGAGTTCACATAGAAGTATACGGTATACGGTATTCGCTATACGAAATACGCTCATTCGATCAGGCTGAGTTCATATAGGAGTATACTATGTGAACTCAGCCTGATCGAATGAGCGTATTTCGTATAGCGATTAGCGAGACTAGGTATGATAGGTCAGTTTACCAATTTTCTTCGTCTAATCAAATGCTTGTAAGTTTACTTCTTGAGGTCACATTGCATTCAATGAGGTGTCATAATGTGCAGAATTAGATAGTGCATCTATTTAAAAAAAAATGAATTTACCCACATATGGTTTAGTTTTAAAATTGGGACGGTATACGCTGCACTAAAATCGAACACGCACGATTCCCACTTATTCCCACTATACTACTTTACGCAGGTATACGGCCTTTTCGAATAGTGCCCTCTTATGTGACCCGGTATTATGAAATTACCGTGCTCGGTTTAAGCTATACGCGTACACCTGCAAAACGTGCACCGTATACCCGAATAGTATACTTCTATGTGATCGTAGCCTTATGTGACCCGGTACTATGAAATTGTCTTGCTCGATTTCAACTATACGCGTGCACCTGCAAAACGTGCACCGTATACCCAAATAGTATATACTTCTATGTGAACGCAGCCTAAGGTACCACGGGGCAATTCATACTGCAGTTACTGTCCGTTTTCCTATACACAATACACAGTGCTCTTTCCCATTGACACGTGACCTCTACAAATAGCCCTACGTTAAAAGTATGGGGATATGACTAGTTAACGTCGCTGTGTGAAAATAACCGGCCAATATTAAAAGTACTCTTCTAAAGTTTTAGAAAATATAGTTTTTTAACATGTCCTAAATTTTTAGCTAATTTAGATGTTTGGAAATATTCGTACTTTGGTGTTTTAGTTAATGTTATAGGTAATGGTACATTGCCTAGTTAACGTCGCTGTGTGAAAAATAACCGGCCAATATTCAATGTCCTAAATTTTTAGCTAATTTAGGTGTTTGGAGAGGGTCGCACTTTTGTGTTTTAGGAAGGATATGTAAACGACAGATATATGAAGAAATTATTTCCAAACCGTGTTAAGTCAACAATCATTATGTTGCTCATTTTCAAGAAAGCTGGTTTACAAAAAGCAGGCCATTGTCTCATTTCGTGAACAAAGGTACACATACCATTTTTTCCTTTCGTTTCCTTTATAATCGGTTACCCAACTGAAGCTATAATACCAGCTTTATTGCGATATCCCACATGAAAACAGACACATGTGCACAACCAGAGAAGATCCGATTTAATCAGTTGAGCTGTTTCAATGAGTGTTATCTTGGTTTAATAGCTTTTAATGGGGTTAAGTCCTGCAAAGGTCGAGATGAATTCTACTGTAGACATGACTGCATCATGTCGCATGATAAAACAATAAAACAGGTGATGGATGGTTATGGAATCGAAGTAAGGACCTGTCCCTCTGTCATCTCTGTCCCCCATCATGGCTGCCATTTCAATTGTTATATCGCTCCGGTTGGTTTATTGCATACAATCTATACTGAGTTGAAATATTTTGTTTGCAGCAGTACTCAGTGTTTATAAATGCATATAAAATACTCTGAATTGTAGTTTGGTGGTTCCGCCTGCACATTACTGGTGGACACACGATAATTCACCAATAAAGACTTAAGGGGTACTACACCCTGTCCAATTTATGCCTATTTTTGCATTTTTCTCAAAATTATAGCGCATTGGTGATAAATAAGATATGTATATTATAGGGGCAAGGACTACAACTACTGTACTTATAATTTTATTTCAGCACAGACAACAGTTGTGGAGTTACAGTCCAAAATGTGGGAAAACCAGTATTTGATCAATAAATCAAGAACTACTTGCCTTGAGTTGCTGAATTTTCAGTACAGTAGTTGTAGTCCTTGCCCCTATAATATACATATCTTACTTGTCACCTATGTGCTAAAGTTTTGAGAAAAATGCAAAAATAGGCATAAAATTGGCCAGGGGTGTAGTACCCCCTTAAATAAAGACAACCAATTATTTTGCTGTCCATTCACCTATATAATAATAGCAATCAGATTTTGGGATGGATGTACAGTAGCATAGCCAGCAGGGGGGGCAGGGGGGGGCAGAGTGCCCTCTGACAAAAAAAAAAGGGAAAAACAGGAGGGCAAAGGAAAAGAAAAGGGGCAAGGAGCCCTTTTCTACCGAAATTCAGCCCGAAAAAACACAATTTTTCCGCGCTACGCGCGCATATTGCAAAGATTAAGCCCTTTCCATCCTGATAATGGGCAAAATAGTGTAAAATACAATTTGTTTGCGCGCTACGCGCGCACACCGTCCCAATAAAGCCCTTTGTCTCTATGCATTGTATGATGCAACTGTAATTTTTTTCGTCTGTGCCCCAAACATTTTATTTTGCCCCCCCCCCCCCCGACCAAAAAAAGCTGGCTACGCCCCTGTGGATGTATACTAGGGTGATTCACAAAAAATGAAATTGGTATTTTTCAACGGGACACCCCCTCATTTTGTTCATTTTGGTAATAAAATTATACCTGCAAAATATGAAAAAAATTCAAAAAGTTGAGGGGTGCTACCGGTCAATGAACTTTTGTACACAAAGTCAATGGGATTTTTTGTCAAAATTTCAAGCGCTTATTTCAGGGCCTAAAAAGTCTACCAGGCTTGCAAAACTGAAGTAAATGTTCAATGATATACCTAACTTTGTGAAAACATGGGTTTTACCAAATTAAAGTTCATAGTTGACTGTAATAATAAAAATGTTTCAAAAGTGACAGAGGGAGTGTAGCTCAAGAAAAGAATACCCTGGGATATCCCCTGGAATCCCACCAGGCACCCCAAATTTATACCTTATTGAACTGAACTGTTGAAAAAAAAAAAAGATTACAATTCTTCACATATTAGTTTACCCCAATGGTGATACCAGCTTTTGAAATCTTATGTAATAGTAACTATCAAAATCCATACATCTGTATCAGGGGTGGTCATTATGGCCATACCTGATGAAGATTTGTATTGTTTGAATTGAATGACCACAGGAAGGATTAGATTCACCATGGTTGAAAAGAAATGTATATAAATTGGGGTCACAACATTGGATAGTGGCCAGTTCAAAACTACACCTTGTGCAAGGTACTTGTGACAAGAGCTAAAGTGGCTAAGACACATTTACTACTGGATTACACATTAAACATTACACTACACTTACATAAAATTACAAAAACAAAACAAAACAACACATAATCATGATCAAGTCAAAACAAAACAAAGCAAAAACAAACAAAGAAACAACAAAAAAAAAAAATTAAAAAAAAAAAAGAAAGAACTAGAGCCCCATAAACACAACTTTATATTAGCCAAGTACCATAATATTTTGGCTGTTCCAGCAACTGCCTTGCCCCAAATGTAACAGTTTTCACAAAAATGCAATTTTCTGGAAAGCGGGTTAACATTTTTACAATTTTCTTTAGCATTTATTTTAAGGACGTTACTCACACTATGATCAAATATTTTTGGCACAATCAGGGAAAATTAACATGGCTTTTTTTTGTGTTGTAAAGAAAATGGCTCATAAATCCCATTGACTTTGTGTACAAAAGTTCATTGACCGGTAGCACCCCCTAAACTTTTTTGAATTTTTTTCATATTTTGCAGGAATGATTTTATTACCAAAATGAACAAAATGAGGGGGTGGCCCGTTGAAAAATACCAATTTCATTTTTTGTGAATCACCCTAATGTATACACAGTGATTTGGAGAAGCTATGTAAATAATCAAAAATACATGGCTACAAATTGACAAGGACAACTCCTTTTGTCAACAATATTGATTATACAATGTACTCCATGGGCCTCCTCAATAGAATAGCTTCTGGTATTTATTTATCTTCTTAACTCCTCAACAATGGTCACCTTAGTCATGGAATAATTGATAGGAAGAGGCACTCCCTAATTAGCATGAGGCCGCATTCTTATTTAAATTAGCCATTGTGTTATAAATTCATATTCATGTTTACCGGTAGCACTTTACACCACCGCGTAGGGTAAGTCATGAAAAATTAAGTGGTCTAAAGTCAAATAAGCTTCATTCTTTCCAGTTTCCAGTCTTGAACAAAATAGTAGGCAGAGGCGGGAATCGATCTCGGTACCTCTCGGTTGAAAGGCACAGCGTACGACCGCTAAGCCAAGTAACTACCTGATGTGAGACGTGTGATTTTAATCCTTGATATTGCTCAAGGGAATAAATCGTGAAATTAAATCAATAATAAAAGAAGCATAGTTTTATTTAGGGCTCAAATTGGAGAAAGCTCTACTAGAGAAAAGGGAAAATATTTGTCTTTGCTCTAAAGAAAATATTTAAGTTAGAAAATAATCAAATAAATTTAAATAAATATTTTGAAACAGAATGTTACGCCTCTATTGGAAAAAAAATATATTACAATAACTTGTCTATACTATAATTTATTATTTATTTATTTATTTATTTATTTATTTATTTATTTATTTATTTATTTATTTATTTATTTATTTTATTTATTTATTTATTTATTTATTTATTTATTTATTTATTTATTTATTTATTTATTATTTTATTTATTATTTAATCACTAACATTTATACTCACTTCATCACTCGCTCACTTAAAATTAATCTCATTCTGATGACAAAACAACCCAATTAATTATATCATGAACAATATTATTTAAATTATTTCAATTTTGTAAATTTGACCAAATAGTTTATAAATGTCCCAGATAGATCAATTTGATTGTAGGTGCATGCAGTAGAAAATAGTCTAAAGACAATATATGCAAAGTTTAAGGCCTATTATGGTGGGTATACTTTTGGAGGCTACATTTTATCTCAGGTCGAAATATGGTAAAAAATGAAATGTGTAAAAACGCGTTTGAAAATTTTAAAAAACGTTGTTTTAAATCTTTTTATCCGATATGCATAACTTTTAAAATTTTGTTTAATGTATTATCAAAAGTGCATTATGTTAATGTGTCTAATAATGAAACACACATTGATATAATGATGATTTTTTGATTTCTCTTGACACCTGTCTCACTTTAACTTCAAAATGGCAATTTATTGCTAGCATTTATTTCAGAAAAATTAATTCACCCACCAATGCCAAGAAATCTACCGTCAGTCCGTCACCACTGTCTATTTTACCATAATGACAGATTCAGTGATCATCCATCTTACAAAATAATATTGTGTGAAATAATATGTGGTCAGTAAATCAATCAACCACTCAATTCCCTTCTCTTAATGTTTTTGTTTTGTTTTCATAAAATTGTTGTAGGCCTATTTCTCTTTTGAAATCATTAGGGCTGTGCAATAATTATAGGGTAAAATTGGGGGGCAAGAATTTTTGGCGAGCCACAAGGGGGGCAAGCAATTTTGGCCACCTGAGAGGGGGGCGCGATTTTGGCACACATCCTTGGGGTGCGTTTTAAATAAAACGCTCTAAAAGGCTTCGGAAAACAGTACGGAAACGCTTTAATATGCAAAGTTTCTTGCTCGCTGCGCTCGCAACACAACAAGCCATACCGCATGATACCGGTATAATGTTTGCAAATGGATCCCAAAAATTTGGCATGTGCAAGGGGGTCGCTAAGAATTTTGGCGGACCGAGAGGGGGTGCAAGCGATTTTGGCAGGCTGAGGGGAGCGATTTTTGGCGGGCCGTTCGGAAATTTTACCCCCGGGGGCTCATTATGGGTCCCCGGTGATAAAATTTCCAAACGGCGTGTCAAAAAATGCCCCCCCCCCCCCCACCGGCCTGCCAAAAATCGCTTATCTGCAAATAAAATTGTGACACCCCCATCCCTCCTTGTACATCCAAATTATTGGGATCCCGCAAACCTTAAATTAAATAGATTCATGAGATTGGTGGATAGGCCCTCCTATGAAGAAATATATTATTTTGAACAAACTTGACCGATTATTGACCATAGGCCTATTAAACAGGCGAAGAATTTGGTTTTGTTCAAAAGACAATTTGCATATTTAAGCGTTTCCGGACGCGTACTGTTATCCTAAGCCTTTTCGGAGCGTTTTTAATAGGCGTAGGCCTACCATAAATGTGTGCAAAAAAATCCCCCTTCTCCTCCCCCCCGGCTCAGAATTATTACATGCAGCCCTTGATAAACTCCAAAATCATTCAATCATTCTTTTGATAGACCTAAATTCTTCTAGTAGGCCTATACACGTAATTCAGCAAGTGACATATCAGTGCAATGTAGCCTACAAGTGCTATAAACGCCGTGCATCAGTGTGTCACTTCATTAATATTACTAACCGGCTCACACGCGGTAGTGTATAAATCAAAATTAAAACACTCGGGTGATTATATAATCAGTGGCCTCAGCTCAGTTGAGGGCGTTTCAATTTATTACGTGATTTGGGAAATGCACAAGATCAAATAGAATGGCGAGTAATGATTATTTACTTGTTTTTAAAAACAAACTGCTTAGGGCGGTAATAAACAACGTGTACGTCCGATAACTATAGATTGAATGATATTTATCATCACACGAAAAAAAAAAACAAACGAGGTCAGGGAGGTCAGTGGTCTCAGCTCTCATAGAGGACGCACTTTCAAGCTTGGTACTCGCATTGAACAGACAAAGTTCGCAAAACTGAATGGCGGTTTTTTTTGTCAACCGTAATTAACATGATCAAGGGGTCGAACATAATATATTCATAACCGATCGATAACTGGACTCATTTTCTACCAAGCAAACCAGCGGGATTTGTCATAGGTTTGCGTGCTTGATAGAATAACCGTGAATTTAGTGTCACCCCCGTGCCTTAGTCCAATGGACTAAATCTACAGAACCTATCCATGGCAAATCATGGCAAACTCTTTTGAGCTGTGTGAAGGATCAAACATAAGTTATTGTTGGGCCAACTATCGATTGACTACCGAGTAATGAATATCATATTTTTCTAGTGACAGAAAAAGTATGCAACTCCATACAAAATGCGCATTGTAAATTAAGCTTTCAAAAGTTAACTATATATCAATTCCGTTGGATCTAGTGGACAAAGTTTGTGCGAGGATAGGAATGCGGAACTTCCATTCGACTAGTATACACGATCGCCAGTGTTGTTTCACTCGAAGATCTTCCACGTGTCGAATACTGTCATACGTGTAGGACTCTGGCCTGTCGTTGCGCCGGAAAACTAAATCGTCTTGCTTCGGTTAGTGGAAATAATGTTCTTTGGCATATCATTAAAGTTACACCTCATATGATAAATCTAGAAGTGGTTTCATTTTGCTAATCTTATCTATGGCACCTGTGCTTCCCAACTTAAAATGTGTTCTACCGTATGCCTTGTCTCCCGTCAGTGGCGTTCACAAAGGTGGCCCCCACTTTAGTTGGTCATTCGGGGGAAATCAGTCATTCGGGGGGAATTGGAAGGTCCCGTGGAAGGAAAAATCTCTGAGAAATTCAGGAAACGTCAAATTTGCCCCCTCAAAATAGGATCCATTGGCCTTTTAAAACGCTAAAACCCCAGAGCTTCCAGGGGCGCTGCCCCATGGACCCCACCATGTGCCCTAAGGCGGGCCCCTGGACCCCATCCGTGAGGGGCTTCGCGGCAAGCCACTCGAAGAGCGGGCTACGCCCGTACCTTACACTCCTAATCAGACTCCCTTCGGGGGAACTGGACAACCTGCCCCCCCCACTTTCATTGTGCTGCGCACTCCACTGTCTCCCGTATTGAATATGACAAACAATATTGTAATGCGCAAATGGACAAAGTGGACTATAAGCGCCAATAAATCCAAGGACCCAAGCCCAACCCATTTCTAGCGGTACCACACTTCTAGTACCCGTACCAGTACCAATACCAGTACCAGTACCCGTACTAATACCCGTACAAGTACCCATACTAGTACCCGTACCAGTACAATACCTGATCTTCGGAGGTTTTGACCCATAAAATGGTAGAAGCAAGCAAATGTTGGTATCATTAGTAACGGTTTCATGGCAGAATGTATCCACTCAAATCAGCCTTGGGAAAACACATTTATTAGGGCTCATAATGGTATTGGATGATACACAAACAGGCAGGTCTGTGTGAAACAATACTTTTATTTCTAACCAAGATTATATTATTTAACACTATTTATACATGTATGTATGTTTGATCGTTTACATTATTTGAATATTAAAATTTTGAAAATGAGCTCTGATATGGTGAATGTATTCTTTGTTATGATTGGAGAATAATACTTAATAGCGATGGGAAGGACAAAGTTTTTTTAAATTTTTTTTTATTGATTTGTTTGTTTTGTTTTTTGACATTACAAGAAGACCCAATTGTTGGCGTTGTTGCTCTTATTATACTATGACTTGTAAAACAAGTTCAACTGGAGACTAAAGGCGTGTGGGATGGCAGGAACCGTATTTTTCCAGTTTAACCATTTGACCAAATAGAACTATAGTGTAGTATTAATACATTGATCTTAAATGAGTCAAGAAAGCAAATAGCATTCTATATTTCCATATATCGTGCAATTATTGAGTTATACCAGTGTCTATCCCTTGTAATGATGAAAACGTGATTTAAGATAAATAGCGCCATCATTGTTCACCTTTTCTTTAACATGACGTAGTTTTCATGGTTTTACATGCCATCAAACAACCGTGTTTTTTGACATTGCAAGACCCAATTTTGTTGGAGTTGTTATATTATACTATCGTGAAACAAGTTAAACTGTACACTACAAGCGTTTGGGATTGCAGGAACCCTTTAAACGAATGATATTCAAACGGATTCTAACAATAATAAACGTACAAAAATAATGTAAAGCTATACCCAACGCACCAACATTTCTCTCACTGGGATATCTAATTGCTGAGAAATCCTGGTTTTAGAGAACAAGTTTATACGTCTTGTGTACGTTTCTTGTAATAACCTTCATGTTTTCTCCAATTTTAGATTTTTCTTTTCGTTTTAAAAATATGGGTCAAAAAGGATCAAGATTAAGCTTATTTGAAATTTTAAGCAAAGTTTTTGATATTTAAAGACATGAAAATAGTATACGGTCCTAATTCTAAAAAAATGAGAAAACGGCAACTAGTTTTATGTCTTTAGAACATAAAGTATATGCGTATATTCATCGATTTCGAAATACAAAAAATATAATAAGGTAAATTGTGTGTTGTGGTGGACGAAAATAAATTGGCATAGAAAATCAAATTTGGCGCTTTTCTTAAAAATTGTTCATTTGGTAAGGAATCGGGTATGCTAGTTGGAATACCTGCATCAGTTTTACTCTGAAAATATATAATTTTATTTACCTGCATCATTAACTCTGAAAATACAATGCAAAATAATGTCTAAATTTTTCCACTTAAAGTGACCCTCTAAGTGTCAATTATAAACGTCATAAACCGTTATATTTGCTACCAATTTAAAGCTATGGGTCTCCTCTATCCAGTGATACCAAAATAAGTATAAACATATAATGTAGCTATGACGTCATAGTATGAGGGCGCCCATGTAGATTTGGGAAATTCTGGCTAGGTACAAAAGTATAGGCAAAATTGATTTTCCGAGCAAAAAGAACAAAAATTCTACGAAAAAAAGTTTTTTCTGAATATAAAAAGAAATGACTATTTCAACTGATTAATAAGTAAAAAGTCAATAGCTCTTGGAGTAATTTTACAAGAGCGAAATGAAAATCATTGCCTAGAAAGCAATGGTGCCGGCTTCACCAACCACTCCCCTCTATGGTCATTTTTGATGGCCGGTCCTACCCCCGGGTAAGGTGCTGTGGTAAACATTTTATCACTCAAATGAACGCAAGGGATGGATCTATGATTAGTTTAAGTCGTTTGGGCGTAAACGCGCGCGTTTTTGTTTTTATGACGGATAAAATATCTTAGTGCGGTTGAGGGTTGAAGTATTTAGGCTTGATTGACACAACGTACGTACGGAGCCATTGGTCTTTGTTTGGAAAAACAGGATAATATTTTGTTTTTGATTTTAACTACACATACAAACAGTACAGAAACAGGCAATCTTATATGCATATGACGGTGTAACAAAAAACAAAAACTTGGGTAACACAGTTTTACTACTTCTCACGATTCCAATGTGCAAGAACTCACTTTTGAATCATTCGATATGATAGGACAATTTATAACAGGATCCTTAATGTTGCTCAGTATAATGACAGCCAGTTTGCGTTCATGATTGTGCAGATTTTGATGCAGAAATTGTGCTGGAACTTGGCACTGATATATAGTATGTATAATAGGCTCGGTCAAGCATGTTAATTAAGCGCGAACTTGAGTCAAGCTATTTATATGCTTATTGTATCACACCAAATAAATACTCAAACAAGTTTCATAGATATAACATGACGAATGCAGCGTGATAATGGTGGCCCATTTGGTAACTACTTCCTCGTCGGAATATTGTTGTTAATTTGTGTTATTCTTTCAGCAGGTAAGATATGTCTTTAAAGCCATAATGTACGATTTTTGTCCAATTTTGATTTTGTTATTCCTTACCCAAAATGCTGAAATAATATTAGTAATACCCACCAGGAATGATTTCTGTCAATTTTGAGCTGAAATAGCAAAGTACAGTGAAAGAAACCTCACTGGCTATTTTGACCATTTAACAAATTTGCCTGATTCCATTTAGGGATTTAGACATGTGTAAGCGTTACAGATATGTCAAAAAATCAGGCTTAAAAAAAAACCCACTAGTTTCATAAGATCATACATTATGGATTTAAAGACGTAGTGTCTGATTAATATACTTAGTGTTACACTTAAGGGGCCGGTCACACACCTTTGCCGAGTATTCTTTGTGGGGCCTGAGAACACAAACCAAATCGCATTCTGAATACGAGGAATGTCAATCTGATAGCAAATAATGTTTTGAAATTTGCGATATAATTATGGCAAATTACTCAAAATTGAGATTTTTTTATATTTTATATATTTAACAGTCCTCGAAGTAAACTTTATAAATATAATGATATGTACTTAAAGTGTATGTAGCTGGGAGGAAAAGCCATCATATGAAAAATGTTACTTTACTTATTGCAGATATATGTTTTTTCTCAAAAACACCAAAAAAGCTAAAGGTTTTTGTGAATAAGAAAGCTCAAAATGTTCATAATGATGGACATGTATTATGAACCTTATTTTGTGATGGTGGTACAACTAAACAATGTCGTTTTCCCAAGTAATATTTATTAATCCTTCTTGTAATAGGTATGTTTCAACTTCGTATCTTAAAAGCGCAAGATGACAGGTGTCAAGAGCGACTAACCATCAAAATATTCCCCGGATAGTCTGTCGCTAGTCTAAGAGCACCTTTGACCATGCACAAAGATGGTCTGTTTCTTACCCTTTATCATGTTTATCTAAAACATGTACGTCTCTAAACATCATGTTGCTAGCTGCTCATTGAGGAAAGGTAATTTACATTCTGTATTTTTAATATTTTAAATTAATAAAGATCCAACAATCACATATTACACAGACCCAGCAACGTCATTCCGCATTGCTTGGAAATGTGATCCTACCCCAGCAAACACAAAACGTTTAGAAAACGTTTTCTCTAGGTTCTAGTTTGGTCTTTTACGTCTTCGTCTTCCAAAACGTTTTAAAAACGTTTTAAAAACGTTTTGACTTGGGTAAAATATTGTTCGTTTTACCATGACGTTCAGAAAACGTTTTTAAAACGTGACAAAATATTTCGATTTTTTTCGTTATTTTGCCACGTTTGTAATACGTTATTTCCAGAACGTTTTCCGAACGTTTTGTACAACGTCAATTAAATGTCTTTCTAAAGCGTTTAATTATTATTTCATATTATCAAAATGTTTTAACACGTAGCCTTCTCTGGTTTAAGGCACTGTATGGTCGTAAATCCTGGGGACAGGGGGACACGTCCGCATACACTTTGGGATATCAAATGTCACCCCCCCCCGTTTTCGGCAAACACTTCCCTGGTGTAAGTATATTTACTCTAAAAATACAGGCAATAGGCCTATTCGGTATTATACCTTGATTTTTGGATGAAATAGTTTAGAATTGAAATTTTCTCGCGCTCCGCGTACTTCATCGAATTCAAATTCACCTTCATATTCACATCCAATTCACCGTGATTGGGGGCTAAAATAGTATAACAAGTTTTGTGTGAATAATACGCGCATCTCCCCGTAAACTTGACCGGTAAAAAGCAATTTATCTATGTCATACCCTGATATCTGGTACGTCAGCAATTAACAGAAAGGAAAAAGAGGAGCTATCATGTCAGAAGACTGAGGAAAAGGACGGAATCGAAGGATTGAAGAAAGTAAAAAAAAAGACAAGATACACATGACAAAGCCGACTAAATATTAAATCAACAGGGATTAAATAATTCCTTGAATTCTTATGACAACCCCCCCACATATCAAAGAAAAAAAAGTGAAAGAAAAATTCCTTGTTGTTTATAGATAGCCCTAAACGCCTTGATTTGGTATAAAATAGTGTAAAATTGCATATTTTTGCGCGCTTCGTGGGAAATGAACCCAAATGTGTATCAACTTTCACTTCAAAATATGAAACTTAATGTTCGCTATGCTGTGCGCGCATAAATCCCAGCAATTGTGAAGTCAATGATGTCTGTATATTGTTGATGAATACAAGTTTAACTGTTTAATTCTTTTATATATGTGCATCAATCAGGAAACATGTACCTAATTTGGCAAGTGTTTCACGCAATCCTTTTTATTATATCTCATCATCACAGCACGGTTCAATTATATGCATTCGACAACATCACTTCTCGGACGTTGACCTCAATTTGTAGAGTTAAGCTTTTGCAACCAACATTTTAAAGTCAGCCTAAGCCTAGCATAAGCTGCTGGTTAGTGAGGAACTGTGTCTTAGAGATTGTGATGTATGACCCGGGTGTTTGACTTGCTTGACATCTTTAAGTGTGACCTATATAAAAGTTTTATGGTTTTGTGAATCGTCTGGCAACCCAAAATTCAAACCTGGAATGTGACAAATTATACGTTTCACACGATCGTTTATGCTGGCATGCTGTTCTAAGGAATATATACATCAAGTTGCTCATCAAAAGGAACTATTTGCATCTGTTTCGTTCAGTTCTACCAAACAAAGGTAAGATTGTATTTTATTATTACTATATTTCCATTAAACATGATAAAGCGTGTATGTTTTTAGTCCAGTGAGTCAATTTAATCAGTGAAGTACAATGAGTAACATATGCATTGTATGCATGGCATCCACAATATAATGACGGTTGATGTAATTTGAATTCGAGGAAAGTCTTTAAAAGCTGAGGACTTAAACTTAATAAGATGTTTTTAATAGGATATTGTTTTTCTAATTATTATTTACCATTCTTGACTTAAAAGTATGTTGTAAGGTTTGATGATATTCATGGTTTAATTCCGTATTGGTACTACTAAATAAAATACTTGTATGTTCGTGATGCATTCGTATAGCTGGCCTATTCGTCGTGATTGAGCGCTTTATAAAATTGCAATCTCGAAATTGAAAAAGATCGCCGATGTTGTCAGAATTGAAAGGCCGTGCCTACAATTAATTTGATTGAAATTCAAGGTGGTTTATTGACTTGAGTTTTGTCATGTTTGTCAAATTGTTATACCTATTTCATAAGTCTATCTGACATAATGTGTTAGATGAGTATTAGATTAGCATGACACTCATGACACTCGATCATCAGATCGTCGGACAACTTAGTACCTGATTTAATTACAAGTAGGCTATATTATTATTCTCATCTATATCATATTATATTTACACAGACAAATTCCTGAAAGTAGTAAGAGAAGTCATCAAGTATAAAAACAGAACACGTGAGAAGTAACATTAATAATTACAAGTGCAAAAAAGAGTGGCCGTTGTTACCCAATATGTAAGCAATATGTGATTAATAGGGAGTATTTAGCATGTTTAGCGCCCAAAAAATCACAATTTGAATAATTGCTTTAAAGTCAGGCAGAAGGGAGCTCTAAGGGTTTACAGGAAATCCATTGAAATGATTATCATGTTGCCGGTTATTGCACCCAGAGGTGTATTTTGTGCACCCAGAACTTCACCTGTACCACCTCAGTCTTGACCTATGTTCTGGGTTAGTCACAAACTCCAAGTCCATGGTTAAAGACAACAGATGGTATGACCTATAAATCATATATTACCCATGAAGTTCAAGTACGCTTATTTTTGCCCTAAACAATGGAATGTTGCAATATTTATGAAATGATTGCAAATGAATAATGATGTATATTGATTGCTTGGAAGTGGAACACATTTGTTTTAATTTTTAGTGTAATTATTATTAGGTTTGTGTTGCCTGAAAGCACTGAATTAAAATGGGACGTCTGAATTGCGCTTCTGTCTGAAAAAAATCAAAGAGATCGATGACCAGGACGATTCTTTAGCCCTAGGTATGCATGCATAAGAGTTCAAAATGATTAAAAACAACCAGTAGAATTTTTAGCTGTAAATTAAGACCAAAATCAAGTTCATGTAGCCCCTGTAGTCATTAATTTATTCAAGTTACACATGCGAAACGCCCTGTTCCCATAGACTTTATGTGCTCCTCTTCCCATCCTTCCTCACAACTTCGATCAACCACACATCTCCAGTAGTTGAAAAGCTATATTGTTCATATATACAGGGTTGTTACTAATGTTAGTGGTTTTTTAGCTTTCAAATGACACCAACACAAAATATGACATTTTATCAATTAAACAGATCACAATTTAAAAATACATAACCCACCACCCTGTTTGGGTGGCGACTGGGAAAACGCATATCCATTAGTATTAGATTACCATCTCTTGTTCTCCTTCGTATAAAGTTTTAAAAGCAAGACAATTTTGTAACTTATTTTGTACATGTAACATGTCATAAAATCATATAGGCCTTAAGGCCTGGTAACTGCTGGTTCAGAAGTTCAAGATATTGTCCTTCGTTCTGTTGAAACATTTTACGATGTGCTAAGAACATTGTCGAAAAATATCCATATTCCATATTTTGCAACATTGAAGTTTATCATTTGTTTAAAGAGTGATAGCTAGAGTTACGCAATCTGCTGTTTAGTTAGTTATCAATTAGAACTTTGTAGAGAAACATGACAAGATAGCTTTTTATTGTACCTGATTGAAATACAAAAAAAAAAAAACTATGTCAATATTTTGGTGCACTCTTAACTATAAGTTTTGCTTTTTGCAAAACATGCACATGAGGGCCGCATATGTGGTTTTATATTAAAATTCCACTCAGCCAAAATTATTCCTAAAATATATAGGAATATCGAATAGACACGAGAGGTTCTTTAAATATTTTAATATTTCTCAGGAACTGGCATTTTATACCAAACAATCATAACCTGTGCAAAATATTCCCTTGCCTCCACCCCTATACTAGCTTTAAAAACAAAATTATGAATTAAGATGCCATTTTCGTGTGTTCAAAAGTACACAATATGAAATTGTGGTTGATTTACACAATTGAAGTACTAATAATCATGATCATTTATAAATAGGCCATAATTCAAAATATGTTTGACATTTTGCACTTGCGATGAAAATCACAATAACTTTATTCAGTTGTGGGTCAAAGTATCACAAGATACTGAACCATCAACAACGGCAACATCATAAACGATATTGACTTCCAAATTCCATGCGATAATGCATTAAAATATTTAGCTTTGATTCATATGTCTTTATTCCAGATACGACACCTTAGTCTTGTTGGAGGACATGATCTCAACGAAACCATCAGGAGGATGATGAGGAAGCTGGGAACGAACAATTTGTGGTCCTCCTGCAGTGTATAGGGAGAAAAGGCAAGCTGAGCATTAAAGATAGCCCTTTTTCTACAAAGTTATCGTCAGTAAGTTTCATAGGCCCAAGATACAATCTATGATTAACATAATATGTCAAATCACGTAGGCCTTTCCTTTTATTTCACAGTATGTTTCCAAACATTGGGTGAGAAAACAGATCCATAAGCTTCCATAGAGCTAAGATCGGCTAAGCCTAAACAGAATGCATATAATTTGTCATGCTGTCTGAACCAATCATAGTGGGTGTAATATATACTCATCTAATATTCTGTGATTATAAAATTAAAATATGGATATTTAAATCTGACCCCTAAATCGGACGTCTGTTTCCAACTTGTTTTTTGTTGTTGTAATTTTAGATTATATGTGTATACTTTATTCATAAACTTATCAAATAAAAAATATTTCCCTAAGACCACAGACCGCACGTATGGTAACACGTCGACATGTAGGCTTTTGGAAAATCCTAATATTGAGATACAGACCGTTTATTTTGATAAAGGAGTTTAATTTAATACTGAACTCATATCATTTCCACCTTTCTATAGAAGCTTGCATGAAGAATCATCCTCAAGCTAAGGAGGTTGAGATAGAGAAGGACTTGGAGATTATCTGAAAAGAACACCAAATCTTCCAGGTGGAAAAAAAGTATAAAGTAAGTTCAAATATCATTGCTGAAATGCCAAATTCATTTATTTAATTCATGTAGGCCTAAAACAATGTCTAGGGATTATAATATTAGCACCCATTCTAGACACCACCTTGTCCTCTATTTGTAAACACGTTTAAATGCTAAACATGTTTAGGAATTAAATATGTCTTGTGTTCAGATATTAAACATATGATGTTTTGAAATTTGACATTGGTGTTTAGGTTTTAAACGTATTTACAAATTGAGGACAAAAAAAAAAGTGTTCAATCTCTAGACACTGTTTTTGCAGTGTATTACTATGTTTCTGTATCTGAATATCAAAAAGTGCATAAAATTGTTCGTTGAATGTAAAATGAAAAAAATATCGCATATCGCACAGCTCATTTTCTTTTAAAAATAAGGTTTTAAAAAAATAATAAAGCATAGCACAAAGCTATTTTACCAAATGTATCTGAGACATACTTTTTTGGACTTACATTTCACACACCTACGTGATGTTTCTTTCTCTATGGAGCATTTTGTTTATTTTCACTTCTCTTAGGTTTTAGGGCACCATGCCCCTCCCCACACACCCCCCACGCGCGCATTATGATTTCGTTATGGTTTATACAGACCTTGAAAGTTACTCAGAATTAATGATACTGATAATATAAATAAGTTGTCTGGATATCTAAGGGTGACCATAACCGGATAGAATTTTTTTATTCATAGAATTTCTTATGCCTATTTATATATATTTTGTCAAGGCTGCTATTTTAGTGAGCTGATAGATTTAAGGGTTTCAGTTCAATTTAAAAATGATGTTTCCCAAAATGATGATCATGCTTATAAATAGATTGTTTTCCATTTTATTATCTATAGAAAGCTGGGAATGTGGATGCAGCGGTACCTGTAGGGGAATTGGAGGATGATGAGCGCGGCGAAAATGAACGTGGCCCCCAACAGGAAGAGGAAGAACAAGACTAGGGACACATTGAAACTGAAGAGTGAAGACCACAGACACTGTACTGGTAAACATGCTAGTTTTACAACATTGTCGGACAAGGTGCTCACTGTCTATTGAAATTTGGGTAATCTTTTGTATGCTGAAAGAAAGCATACACAAGATTACCCAAATAAAAGTACACCATCTCCATTTGTGCCCGTCATACTTCAAAAAGCCTTATTGTTGCAGCGTCGAGGTCCGTTCAAACTACGCCGCAATGCAGTGCGATGCGGTACCGATATATCGATTACTTTTTGCCTCAACTCAACGCTACTCGTCGCATTTCCAAGTTAAAATGTATTGAACTTCATTGCAATATCGTAAGTATTCTGCAGTGTGGCACCGCACATGTACCTACGGGCCTTTGGTCAAAGTTGCATTAAAGGCCATGTATGGCTTGCAACTTGACGCTCGAGGGCATGCTATAATCTGAGCCCGAATTAAAAAGACTACTTTGCGTCTGACATCCTGCCAACCAGACCGAAAATGTCGTACCGGTACTCTGACTTTTAAATTCTGCCTCAGATTATAGCGACTTATCGATTATAGTAACTATACCGTGATTTTAATTTGCTATAAAACTTTTGACGAGAGCATACTTCCGCGATGTTCACAATGCGCCTCCGATCCGAAGCGTAGGCCTACTATGTGTGCTTTACACGCCGTACGTGTTGTTATTTCTGTCGCCATACTCGCAAGTTGCGCCTTGTCAACATCGCGCAAGTACGCTCTTGTCAACGGTTTACAGTTAATCGCTCTGCCCATCAGCAACGGAAGTGATGATATTATTTGTATGTTGCGTAAACAATGTAAATTAGTGGTTTTTACGTTGTATTTGGGGACACTAGTAAAGAGGTAATAATTCAATTTGAGGAGTTTTCACACAGCACTTCAATTGAACTTTATTTTATCTTTGAGACTAGACTGTGCGTATTCAAATTATTTGACGTGTTTAATGACATTAAGGGATCTGGAATGAGCGTTTTGAGCGTTTCGACAGTATTTTTGTGGACATGAGAGCACATCAGACATATCGAATTGCATTCTGAATACGAAGAATGTCTTTCTGATATCAAATAATTTTCTTTTTTTTAAATTAACGGTATAATACACATTTTATGACAAATTATTATAATTTGATATTTTTCACATTGTTGATATTAACAGTCCTCCAAGTAAATGTTATAAATCTAATGACATATTCTTAAAGTGTATGTAGCTGGGAGGAAAAGCCGACGATCAATTGAATATTTTGACTTTCCATATTGAAGATATGGAATTTTTCCCCAAAAGACCTATTTTTTGGGTGTTTGGGAGAAAAATCCATACCTCCAATACGAAAGGTCAAAATTTTCTAAATTGATCGTCGGCTTTTTATCCTAAATAAATACACTTTAAGTATAAAACATCAAATTTATCAAGTTAACTGCAAGTACTGTTAAATTCAAAAATATCAATTTTTAATCATTTCACATAAAATGTGTATTACATTGCGAATTTAAAAAAAAATCAAAATTATTTGATATCAGAAGGACATTCTTCGTATTCAGAATGCAATTCGATATGTCTGATGTGCTCTCATGTCCCACAATAAATTTTGTCCAAACGTTCATACCCCATCCCTTAAAGGAACAACCAAAAAAGATCGAGGTTTGTGGGAGTGGGTTTCAAATCTCAATGACGTTTGTAAAAATATTTCTTTTAAGAAGATAATTTTCAACATTTGTGGATTTACGTTTCTGGCAGGGAGGAGATGATGGCCGAAAACGAAAGTAGTTTCGTTTAAAGGACTAATTTGCTCGTTAATGCTTTGGGTACCGGTAGTTCCTAGCACTCTGTACTCTGATACCTGTATGATGATTTTCCACTGCGCTCGCTGCTCGCTCCGCTCGCTTTTCGAGAGGCGTCGCGGTTTGAGAACGGGGCTAGTTCCATAAGGGAAATGCAGACTTATCACCTTTATAGGCCTACATTTAATCAATTTAGGTAATGAGCCGTGAAAAGGCTCATGAACTGTACATTTGCCAATATTATGCCAAAAATAAATGCATACATGTTCATGGTACTTTTATTTTACAGAATTCTGCCTTAAAACTTGGTCAATCAAAATACGTGTTGTTAATTCCGTCGCCATATATTCGTTGCGAGTTGCGACTTAGAATTAGAGAGGGCTAGACATTATAACTCATTACGAACACAGTAGGCCTATGGCAAAATTCTACAAAATTAAAGTAAACCATGAACAATAATTATGACTTAATTTTAGCAAAGTGTTGGCAAAAGTTACGAGCACTTTCAAGTCTAGTCATCATTAACTCTCTAAGAAATAATTGTCCTCTCAGGAGAACCTGCCCTCTTAGATCTTGAACCTCTAAAAGGTTCTTTAGTTTGGGGGCCATTTTCGATAGTCTTGGAACCATATTTGGTTCTTTAGAAAACCTCTAAGGGTTCTCCTGAGAGGACAACATTAGAATCGTTTTAGAACCTTTATTTCTTAGAGTGTTAACTGCGCTTTGTACGTGAGAGTAATCAATTAAGTTTGTCGAATTTAACTGAAGACCGAATTGAAAACATTAGTTTGCGTCTGACGTCAGGGCAAAGGCGCGGTGTGATTGGTTGCTGACCTGCGCAGAACGGCATTTTTGGTCTGGTTGACAGGACATTATACGCAAACTAGTCTTTTGAATATTATTCTGTCTTCAATTATAAATAGTAACTTATATTTGAGAGTTTTCATGTATATAAATCATGTTTTAAAACTTTTTATCCTATAAATGTACAATAATCGGGTTTCATAAGTATTCCATCCATGCATATGTATTAAACAATAATTATTATAAATCGAGTAATAGAGTGTATAAACAGTCATCAATGGTCATGACAATAGTTGACTCGATACATGGTAACACAAGTTCCACATGTTCCATGGGGTGATTTTGCATAGCATGTTTGTATAAAATTAATTTATGTTTCAGCAGTATTTTCAACGAAAATGAATGAAGAATAATATTCATACACAGGAATAAAGTTTAATGAATCACACATCAAATCAACATTAATTGTCTTGTGTGATTTATTATGTGTCGTGTAAGTCGTAAGTATCACTAATTTGCCAAACTAACTTGTTTCATGAATTTTGTATTGGCCTAATTTGATAATATTTGATATTTGTTTTGGACTTTTAACTAATAAAACATAGCACGTTTTCTAAACGTCACTAAAACGTCAAGAAAACGTTCTAAAACGTAGTAGAAACGTAACATACGTTTTCTGGTGGTGAGTAATGCATCCTCCAATACGTTTTTTACGTTGCTATAACGTTTTCAGGACGTTTTGGACGTTTCTGCAACGTTCTTAGTACGTTAGTTGCGTGCTAGAACGTCCAATACGTTTTCTCTAGGTCCTGGATACGTCTTGGGTAACGGAAAGATAGGCCTTAAAAACGTCTTTTACGTTGTGAAAACGTTTTAGAACGTCTTTAATAACGTTTTAAAACGTCAAAAACCCTCCACAAAATTACGTTTTAAAAACGTTTTATCAAAACGTCTAGAAAACGTCAACGGTACGTTCTCACAACGTTCAGAAAACGTTTTTTGGTTAGCTGGGACAGCACCACCAACTTGTAACACTTATGCCCACGGTGTAATAGTATTATATGTTTTAACAAATAGGGATAATTGTGAAGAAATACATGTAGAATCCCAGCAACTAGTAACAGTTTTTGATGGAGATGGGAGTGTTGGGGCAGCTACAGAAGAAGGATTGCAGCCTTATTCTACATAACATTTACATCGGTGTCAGCTTGATGGAAACGAACCATACTTTATACCGGAGAGTGTGAATCATACGGCAGAAGGCAAGTAGGCCTATTGGTATTACTTGCTTTGTCTTTTTCGATATTAATTTGTTTTGTTTTTTCTTGAGTTTCTTCCGCACGATAAAACTGCAAACATACTTGCTTAATATAGTTCTAACCCAGCAAACATTACTTAACTGGGCCAATACTGGATCCCGTAATTGGACAATTCATGTTTGCACACCGGCGTCGGACTAGACCAGTATTGGTTGTAAACTGGACAAATTTTGAAGCTTGCTCTCTCTCTTTTCCCTTTCTCTCTTACTCTTTCATGACTCCCACTCTCTTACCCACAGCCAGAAAATATAAATTTGTCCAGCTTAGCACCAGTACTGGACCATTTCAACGCCGGTGTGCAAACATTTATCGGCCCAATACCGGAGTACAGTATTGGACTTTATTGGCCTAGTATTGGCCCAGTACTACAATGTTTGCTGGGAAGTTGGCCTAAGATAATGACGATATTCATCTGTGGATACGAAAGAATGGTCCAGATGATAAGAAGACGTAAAAAGAATAAGTACCAAGTTCATGTACACAAATTAGCATAAACAAAAACAGTGCTGATATTCACTTAACACTTTTACCTAAATATTAATTTCGAGTTATTTATTTAATAAAGGTAAACCTGGGACTCCACGAAATCTCCGCGCCACTTTCAATAGCACAACAAACCTAGAGTTCCAGTATGATGGTCCGCCATGTGGCCAACGAGGAGCTAATATTACGACTTACATACTCACACGTAGTACACCCAGACTTACCTTTCCACGCAAGAACTCCGGCGGATGATAGAACTTACAACTTTCAAGATCTATCACCCGATACAGAATACAAAGTTACTGTACAATCACAAGCAACTCTATCTAGTGATCCAGTTGTAATAATGGCGAGAACATTAAAATCAGAGGAAGGAGATAGAGAACTAGGTAGGCATATAGTTTTATATTTAAAAAAATTATGCCCAGTTCGTCCACTTTTATGAGGACATATATCGTGACCAATGAGGTGGAAAGGATAGAGTGCCCTGCTCGCCGAATCTGTGAAGCCGGTTTGGGTGCTGTATAAATACACAAAGTTGAACAAATCATGTATTAAAACGTATTAAATTTCCCAGTATACCATTGTTTTTATCAAAAAATTGCTGAATTATAAAGGCAAGCACGCCTGAATCCCCGGGCCTGAATCTGGTATATCACCAGTGTTGTCACGCTAAACAACTCTACCACTTTTCGAAATTTCGCCTTCAGTCGCCGTTCCTGTAGAGCCCTCATGGCAACGGGCGAATGAACTAGATTTAGGAGCGTGCTTGCCTTTGTTATTCAGCAATAAAAAATAAAAAAAAAATGGTACACAGTAAAGTTGAATATGCTAAAACAAGTAATTTATTTAATTTTATTAATCCATACATGCTAGAGTAAATTCAGTTCCCATTTTAGTTGCATTTACCTACATGACCTACACTACCATCTACGTTTTCATCCTTCTACCTGTCTACTACCTTCTCTACTTTGAAACGTCCTTTCGCAACACTGCTGGTTAGGAAAGGTGAGCCAACTTAGTTGGCTTGGTAGCTCGTTTTTTTGTTTGGTGTTGTTTTTGGATTGGAAATTTCGTAGAAGATGAGAGTTCTTATTCCACATACTAGGGTAAAAGCCCTGAAATACAGAACAGATGGGCACATAACCCATTTCACAATGGTGGTACAGGACACAGATCCCCAGTGTGAAGGTGACGACGCAAGTGTGAAGGTGACATCAGGAAATCGGCGATGCTGTCAAATTAAATCAAGACTGTGGACTAAAAGGTTGTCCACAGACGGACAACATTGTCCTTTTCCTTTGTCGGGTAAGAGCTTGTGTTGTGACTATTCTTACCTCTTCCTTTTCATCTTTTCTTTCTTGCTGTCCCAATCATAGTGTTTAGTGTAGGAATGTGATTAGGACATTAGGGCAGTAACTTTTGCCATGTTTGCACAGAGGCCAACGGCTGGATCAGGCCCAGTAAGGCAGAGTACCCTCAAGCTTGGGTAAATGGCTTACTGGATGGGATCCGGGAGGTCAGTAAAATTTTATGTCGAAAGTCCAACCAACTGCGGAGCAGACCAAAATGGAGTATCCACTACTCTATACTCGTACTATAATCCAAGATTGCAGAGCAGTTGCCGGGAAGCAGAGAATAACCCCCGGGAATAACCTTTGCCAATTTCTGGACACCAAGTCCTCCATGCAGTGAGGTTTGTCTATATCCTCGTGCTGCATGGATGCTTTTTGGATTTCCCGTTGGGTGCTTCCTCAACCGCCGAAATGGGGCTGACTCCCCCGTTCTGCATACATGTCGCGAAAAATTATAATGCGAAGAAATGGACTGACCAAACGAGAACGACCAAATGTGCTCCCTGTAAACGACTACCGAATACGAATATAAGCATCTGGCTAACGAATATAGAGGCTTGAGAACCAACAAAGGACAACTGGAAGCAAGGATCCAGAATACTCCATCAGACTCTAAACCGGACATTATTCTCATTGAATATTGATGAATCCAAGCTGGATTCTTCAGTGCCTGATGATAGTCACTTCATCTCACTAAATGGCTATTCCTGTATACGAAGAGACAGAACTGATGACAGTGGTTGGGGTGGCTTATATACCATCGAAATGGCCTCCCTCTATTCAGGGAAACCCACCTAGAGTCCAAGAAGCATGAGCTGATGGTCTTTACTATCCTTACCAAGAGTGGCACCCTGCTTCTTTCGCTTGTTTACTGTCCTCCAAAGAATGCTATCGGACCCACTGGTATGACAAACATCTAGATAACCTCATCTCCAAGACCAAAGCTAACATCTGTGTTCTAGCTGGAGACTTTAACTGTCATCATCGTGAATGGCTGGCCAGTAGGTCTCCCACTGATGCCGAAGAAAAATCAGCCTTCAACCTATGCTGTGCTCATGACCTTACCCAAATTGTTGACAAGCCAACCCACAAACTTGGAAACCGCCTGGATCTCATAATCACTGATGCTCCAAATATGTTATCTTCAATTATATACCATCGACCACGACATTGACTCTTCAGACCTTACCTTTTCCAGACCATGTTGAAAGTTTCTCCACTCTCTGAAAATCCTCCTCCACGGCGTGTCTGGCTCTACAAGAAAGCTAACTGGGATGCCTTGAGAAATGAGGTAGCTGGTGCGCCCTGGGACCGTCTTCTCACCAAAGATGACCCTGAAGGGGCTTGCAGTAACGTCACCAACACAATCACTGATGCCATGCACCGATTCATACCACCGAAATCTGCACCCTCATTTGTCGACCATCCTGCGTGGTGGAATGAGTGTTGTGAAAGGCTCTGGTGAGAAAGAACAAAACATCTCCTGAAGCTCGCCTTGATTATAACAGAGCAAGGAATGAGTATACCACAATATCCAGGAAGGCCTGCTCTCTTCACAAAGCTAGGGTCAGAGGAAAGATGACAAACGAGCTCCAAACTCGTTCGAAATCTTGGTGGTGGACAGCACGGCGGCGACTGATGGACAAGGGTGGAAAATCTGAAATCCCAGTCCTGAAATCTGAAGGCCAGACTTTTATCACTGCCAAAGAAAAGGCAGAGTGCTTCGCCTCCTTCAGTGACAAGTCAACCATTCCTGAAACTGAAAATGGCAAGCAATTCCCTCACCTTCCTCCGAGGACGACCACCAAATGCTCCAGTGTGATTTTCTGGCCTAAGAAAGTAAGAAAACAACTAACCAAACGGGATATCAACAAAGCGTCTGGGTCTGATGGAATTCCCGCTCTAGTTCTGAGAACTGCAGCTGCTGAACTAGCCACTCCTCTTGCACGGATCTTCCAGCTCTGTTTCAACAGAGGACACATGCCAGCCCAATGGAAAGTTGCCGATGTGGTCCCATGTTTCAAGAAAAGGGACAAACACTCTCCGAGTAACTACCGGTCCATCTCTCTCCTCCCTGTACTCTCCAAGATTATGGAGAAGTTGGTCAACAAGGCTATGTGGAAACATCTCAACGATCAGAAGCTGATCTCCAAACAGCAGTTTGGTTTCAGAGCTGGCCACTCAACATCGGATGCCCTCACTTATGTATCCCATCGTCTCACCAACACCTTGTCTGCCTGGACTTTAGCAAAGCATTCGACCGAGTTTGGCACCCTGGTCTCCAGGAGAAACTCTCTGCTATTGGCTTCTCTGTAAAGCTGTTAGCATGGTTAGCTGACTACCTCTCGAACCGCTCCATGAAGGTTATACTGAATGGCAAATCGTCCAGTCTGAAGTGGATCAATGCTGGTGTACCACAAGGATTCATCCTTGGTCCCCTCTTGTTTATAATATTCATTGATGACATCTTTCAGAGACTGACAACTACTTCCATCTTGTATGTTGACGATGTTACCCTGATGACCTTTATCGAGTCTAGAGAGGACAGACAAGCTGCTGCTGCATCTCTCAACAAAGACCTACTAGAGATAGAAACATGGGTCTCTACATGGAACGTACTTTTCGGAGCAGCTAAATGCCAATTCATCACAGTTTCTAACCGCAGATTCTATCGGCAGTCATTCTAGCCTCCAATTCTTTGGTATAAAGCTCTCAGAGGCAGATAGTGTGGAGCTCCTTGGTCTCACCCTCAGCAGAGATTTACCTTGGAACCCTATTATAACCAAGATGGCAAAAACAGCGGCCCAGCGCACTGGTCTCCTCCGCCCTGCTGCTTGGTGCCAGACCAGAGAGCCATAATTTATAAGAGTATGGTCAGATCTAAGATGGAGTATGCTAGCACAGCTTGGCATGGAGCAACTCCTACATCACTATCAAAGCTAGATGCAGTCCAGATGCGTGTTGTTCGCATCATCGATCTCCCTGGAGAAGAACTTTCCTCTCTTCAAATCCAGCCTTTGGCTCACCGTAGAGCAGTAGGTGCCACTACTATGTTCCACCGAATGTTCAATGGGAATGACCCTGAGTTACTATGCCAACTACTTCCTGACCAGCTCCAGACTGACCCTCGTCTTCGCCGCTCAGTTAGATCTCACCTTGTTAGCCACGTCACTTTTCAGAAATTCCGGTCGAGATCAGGGTGTGTAGATAAAATTTTAACATCATTTAGCTTTGTTCAAAAATGTTGCACGAAGACCTCAAAATCACTATGTAGCCTCTCTAAATATTATATCATTATCATAAAACATGTTATTGCGACCTCCCTGCTGAAAGCCTATGTATTTGCAATAAAAGTGGAAAACCCCAAATCATATGTATTTCATGCTGAAATGGCCTTTGGTTTTCGAGAGGTCATAGGTCAAAAACTATGGTTCACAGGAATATGTCAAATAATGTGTCCTCGGCAGTAAAAAGGTTAAATAACAGGGTCGGCTGCGCCTCACCCATTATTTACATTTTTACTGCCTCGGACAAATTATTTGTGTGTAAAGGACACTGCAATACCTTTCATTTCTTATTAATAAATCATGAAAAATCAGAAAGTTGCGCTGGACTTTTGGCAGTCTACTGCATTGTCGTTAATGCTTGTTGATATTTTTTCTCGATGCATTAAAAACCTTAACTTAATGAATATATTGTGACTTTTGTAACAGTGAGATTGTTTCAGAGTCAACTTTTTGGTTTGTATTTTCCACAACAGACGGGGCTGGGGAGACAGAGGATAAAAAGAGTTTTGAAAACGAACTGGCAATCATGACGAAAATTGGACGTCACATAAACATTGTATCTTTAGTGGGAGCTTGTAGATTTGAAGGTAAGCTGGTATGTCTCCCACCCTTCTCCCCTCTCCCCTTTTGTCTTTTATGCTCCCCTTTCTTCTCCTCTCGATATTTTCCCTTCCGCTCCGTCCCCACTCCTCTACTCTACTCTACTCTACTCTACTCTACTCTACTCTACTCTACTCTACCCTACACTAACATGTCTAATTCGTTACCTCTCCTATCTTGGTCATATTTGTATTTCCCTTTAGGAATGATGTACGTAGCCTTAGAACATGTCAGCTTGGGAAATTTAAAACAATTCCTGAAAGAGAGCCGTGCAAGCATTAGCAATCGTAATTATGAGACTGTGTACTTTATGACTAATTTATCACATGCTCAACTTATCAGCTTGGCTTTAGATGTGGCAAATGGTATGCAGCATCTAGCAGATCGAGAGGTAAGCATGACTGACTAGATCGTAGTAGATGGTTCTTCAGCAACAAAATCAATTTGGCAAAAGTGGGAAAACATAGCACCTTGTATTGGTGAAGAGCTTAAACAGTTAATATTATACCCGCATGCGAAGCATGAACGGGTATATTGCCATCCTATTGTTTCTTCTCCTTCTCTCCTCCTCCTCCTCCTCCTCCTCCTCCTCCTCCTCCTCCTCCTCCATCAAACACATCATTCTGTCAAGCCTAGCGCTAAAACTACAAGGGCCCCAGGGCCCATAAGTGGTACACTTATGGGCCCTACCCCGTCGATTTATCATTAGCACATCTTAGCCCCAGAGGTTAAAGGTCACGGGCCCCAGGGGCCCAAATGTGAAAATACAAAGCATGCTGTTTCTCATCAAATGAAGCAGCCTCAGGGCCCTGAGTTGGTACACTGATAGCTCCAGGGGTACTCTATATATACAAGTATACATGAGCCCCATATGTCATATATTATGGGCCCCAGGGCCCCAAATGTTAAAATAAGGGGCAACAGATTGACAAGGCTAGTGCTAAAACTACAAAGACCCCAGGGCCCATATATGGTACACTTATGGGCCCTACCCCGTCGATTTATCATTTGCACATCTTAGCCCCAGAGGTTAAAGGTCACGGGCCCCAGGGGCCCAAATGTGAAAATACAAAGCATGCTGTTTCTCATCAAATGAAGCAGCCTCAGGGCCCTGAGTTGGTACACTGAGAGCTCCAGGGGAACTCTATATATACAAGTATACATGAGCCCCATATGTCATATATTATGGGCCCCAGGGCCCCAAATGTTAAAATAAGGGGCAACAGATTGACAAGGCTAGTGCTAAAACTACAAAGACCCCAGGGCCCATATATGGTACACTTATGGGCCCTACCCTGTAGATTTATCCTTTGTACATCTTGGCCCCAGAAGTCAAAGGTCACGGGCCCCAGGGGCCCCAATGTAAAAATACAAAGCATGCTGTTTCTCATCAAATGAAGCAGCCTCGGGGCCCTGAGTTGGTACACTGATAGCTCCAGGGGTACTCTATATATACAAGTTTACATGAGTCCCATATGTCGTATATTATGGGCTCCAGGGCCCCAAATGTTAAAATAAGGGGCAACAGATTAACAAGGCTAGCTATAAAACTACAAGGGCACTAGGGCTCATATGTGGCACATGTATGGGCCCTAAGTTATAATGTGTCTTCTACCCATTTTGGCCCCACATGTTTAAGGCTAGGGGCCCCAGAGGCCCAAATGTTACAACAAAGGGCCGGTCGTTTCTCAGCAAATAAAGTAGCTACAGGGTTTAGATTTGGTACACTAATAGGTCTTGTATTGTTATATGTATAATATACACATGGGGTTCATATATACATTGTATATATGAACCCCGGTGTCACATAATATGGGCCCCAGGGCCCCAAATGTTAAAGCAAAGGGCCGGCCGTTTTTCACCAAATAAAGCTGCTTCAGAGCTCAGAGTTTGTACACAGACTGCACCTGAGAATTATATTGTTATATGTACATACATGTATGAGCCCCATATGTCACATAATATGGGCCCAGGGCCCCAAACGCTAAAACATAGGGCCAGCCGTAATTCAGTAAATAAAGTAGCTACAGTGCCCAGCTTGAGTCTACTGATAGGACTTGAGAATTATACTTCAACATGTGTACATGAGCCTCATAAGTCAAATATTATGGGCCAGGGCCCCAAAGGTTAAAAAGGGCCGTCCGTTTATCATCAAATAAAGCAGCTTCATGTCTCGGAGTTTGTACACAGATTGCACCTGCGAATTATATTGTTAATAACACCCACCCCACCCCATTCACAGACAATAGCGTATGTATAATAATATAGATGACAGAAACGTTAAGGCTGTTCTATTTAATTTACATACTCCCTCTGAAATAGCCACAAAATAGGCTGTTCCATTTAATTTACATACTCCCTTTGAAATGGCTGTTCCATTTAATTTACATACTCCCTCTGGAATAGCTTTCCCCTAATCAAATTGCATATTGTGAATTTCAATAGCGTATCAGGCCTATAATAATTATAGATGATGATAATTGGAAATACCATGTGTGAAGCGTTAAGGCGGTTCCATTCAAATTACATACCTTTGGCTGTTCCATTTAATTTACATATTCCCTCTGAAATGATCCAAAAATAGCTGTTCCATTTTATTTACATACTCCCTCTGAAATGGCTGTTCGATTTAATTTACATACTCCCTCTGGAATAGCTTTCCCCTAATCAAATTGCATATTGTGAATTTCAATCTATCAAATTGCATAGCTTCACTGTGAATTAGAAAGACTGACAACAGCAACCTAAGTCCTCAGCAAATAAGGACTGTAAGTTTGTGTAAACCGATAACATGTGGGTATAGCCGTATTTGTGTACAAATATATAGCCTTCTAGTTGTTATTGTGTTCTTCTTCAGTTAAAGGCCCATTCAGTGATTTGCTCATCCAGACGATCGAAAAAATCATCAAAGTTCAAATTTTGGTACCTTCATCTTTGCCATAGATGTACTAACATAGCCAGGCGAAAGCTGTGTATTTAAAACAAAATAAGGCATTATACATGAAACTGTAATTTATATACTGACAGTATAAAAATTAGCTACATGTATTTGAATGGGCCTCCAACTTCGTCAATACTACTGTTTTCTTCATTTTTTGCTAAACTTTTACATTTCAAAAATACCAAATGACAATTTGAATGACATATCCTTCACTTTTAAGTAATTTATAAACAACTTTATTTTTTGACAATTTTAGTGGGATCACTGAATGGGTGTTTAAGCATTATGTAATAAAGTCACACCTAGACAAAATACAGGGTTCAAAAGAAATAACTCCCCCTAAATTTACAAAATATTTCTTTGCATAACTTGACATACATTTGGTTGATTTGAAAAATTTAAAAACCTGTGAATAGAGGAATCGTTTTGATACCCTCCCAATTTTCTTCTTTTTGAAAATCATTTTTTGTTGGTCAAAAATTATCACATTTTCCAAAAATGATGCTTTCAGAAAAAGTTGCACTTTTCAACATCCTATACATGTAATGTACAAAAACGTTCTCGATATCAGCGTGATCAATGTAAAGAGTTAGTTAATTTGTCTTAAATTTTATGTATCCGATTACTCAGTCACCCATGCAACCATCTTTCAGTATAAAACAATGATTAATTGACATGAATTTTGACATAAATGGGGTTTTCAGTCGGTGTTTCAAAAATGGTAAAATCACTATAGGAGTAAAGATAAGGTTTGCAGTGTGATGCTTATTTCTTTCTCTGGGTTGAAGAGATGAAAAATTTACTTGCAAATTGTAGACTGAAACAGTTGCAAAGATCTATAGCAACGGCTCTCTTGAATAAAGGCGTACATGACAAAGACGAAATGGCCAACAAAGATTGGAGGTTGGAAGTCGGTATTCAGCCAATTAATTGCATGCAGCAAATCTCTTGTGGCCACATCATGAGTGTTACATCTTTATCCAAGAAAGCCATCATTTTAAATCAAAATGCAAGATGCTTCAACTGACCCAATACAGGTAAATGTTCACCCTTTTGGTCAAATTTATGCGTGGAGAGCTCATTTCTCCTCTCTGGTGATTTGATCATTTTGAAACAACTGCTGATTAAAAACTTCAAAGAAAATCTCATTTTACGCCGAAATTAAGTTCAACAAATCTTTGTTTTGCACTGAATGATGGTTGCATGGGTGTCTGACGGATCAGAGACAGAAAGGTAAAGGAAAAAAACAAAGAATTAAATCAACCTTAACATTAATATCGATAATGTTTTGTACATAATGTGGTAAAATACAACTTTTTCTGAAAGCATCATTTTTGGAAAATGTGATTAATTTTGACCAAAAATATTGTTTTAACAAATGAAACAACTTTGGGAGGGTTGAAAAGCGATCCTTCTTTTCATAGCTTTTTTCAAATCAACAAAATGTATGTCAAGTTATGCAAAGAAATGTTTTGTAATTTTAAGGGGGGAGTTATTTCTTTGGAACCCTGTAGTTCCAAGTTATTTCTAATAGCAACAAAAAAAAGATATAAGAACACTAGTCCAGCATTGCAAGTACCTTGTTACATGCCATTCAGACAATGTAGTGTTTATGCTTAGCTTGAAAAAATTGTAAAAAAAAAATCATGATTTCGTATCCTGCTTTATTTGGTTTCATTTTTTACTCATTAAGACTTAGGGAAGTAACTATTATGATTATTAGAACATGGGTGTTGGGGATAAAACTACGATGTCCCATACCATGGCTGTCGAATTCCTGGCTACCGAAGCTTGTTACGATCACCACTCGTCACTGATATCGATGAATTACCTTCCTGATTTGAGCCTTAATTATGAGTAATACACTCACCACAGACGCCAATAACACTCTCAGATGAAACTTGGATCTATGTTCTTGCTCCTTTATATAAAAGTAACTCAAACGACGACTTTAAACTTGATTTAACGATATGATGATGTACAAAAAACTTTAGGCTTCCGAGGGAATCCGCAACCCCATTGCACACAAAAATATCACTCCATGTCACTCCAAAACATGTATGCTCACCACCACTGAGGGCGTACATCACAGATTGCAGTGGGAAGGCTGACTAAATGCCATCGGATTCCTAAAAATATCAATTAATCTACTCAATCCAATAATTATGAAACACTTGAGGAAATGGCACTAACATTCCGGCGCCTTAATTTATGCTGCCTGCATACAATTACCTGACAATAAACCTAAAGTGCCATTTACTCGGGCATTTACTATCTATCACATGAAACTCAATAATGAACTCAATTTTTAGATAACAACTCTACTTTTGAAAACTCTAAAAAACTAAAGCAAATCTGACATTTCACCTGGAAGTGTCCATGAATCAACTTGAAATTTGACAAAAATATGTTAATTACTACAAAATTAGCCTGAACAATAATATTGAATCAATCAAGTTTGGAAAATTATCCACAAGCTTTGTACCAATTGGCTTATTTGGCTTCAAATAAAGTATATTGATCATGACTGAACATGTAACTTAACGTACATGTAATTATCTCAGAACTGTCTGTGAAATAAAAACAAAACTAAGTGATAAATCTCACTGACCTTTCTTTTGTGTGTGAGACTACAAGTGTGTTTCTGAAATAATGAGCAACATCTCAAATTTTGAATTTCAAAACAACTTTGATGACTGAAAAGGCTAATAAAAGCACAATATGACTGTTTGAATGAAACAAACTTGACTTTTACAGCTTGAACTAAAATTCCTTTAAATGTGAACTTGTGAAGAAAGCACACACTAATGTTGTTTATCAATTTAGCTCCTGATCAATACTGCAAATTATACTTGAAATTAAACAAATTTACACATGTATAGAACTGCCTGGGTACAGCCATAGCAGCCTTATGGTCTCAAATACTAGTAACTATGGTCATTTATCCACTTGGAAAGTTGGCATGTGCAAATTGTGTTGGAATTTATCCAATAATGGCCCAAAACTGCAAAACATTAATTTTGGATTCCATGTGAAAGTGGTTGCTCACTCCAAATTGTAAAATTTCAAATCCTAAGGCAGGTCACGTGGTAAATGTGGCACTTGATGTTCCTTCGTGGTGATGCAGGTACTAATAGATTGCAGCGCTTCCATGTTGGTCACATCCTGAACAGCACATTATCTGGGCACAACCATGATAATATATTTTGAAACTATTTTGGAGCGTATACATGTAAAATGCTTAGTGTATCACCTGTGCACAACCATAGTGACACCTTTTCACAATGAAGCATACAATGCTAACAAAATTACCTGTGCACAACCATGGTAACTTTGAATTATCACCTGTGCACAACCATGATGATAAATTATTGCATTTAATTTCCAACTTTGCACATTTTGCCAACAAAAATGGGCCTTTTTCATTTCACTTAAAATAATAATAGCTGATCCTTTTTTACACATTTAGTTTCATGCCGTCACTTCTGCAAATATAAATCAGCTATGTCCTTGTGTTGAAAATCTTGGTTCGAATCCAGTTGTAACTACCAACGCTGAAAATTTCAGTTCCTGACACAATCTAGCCATGCTGGTCACTGCTACCCTCGATGTCGATCACACATGCTATCTGTTGAGCTACAGTTGAAATCTCTGGATTTCTCTTGGGGCTTCTGCACACGAGTGATTGATGCCTGTTGAACCTCGATGACTGCTGGTTAACTGGAATCCAAACTGCTGGATGATAACTTCAGAATTTGAGAATTTCATTTCTCCTTCCTGTGAGTCGGCCTTTTGCCAAGTGTGAAGTACTGCAAGTGTTTATGGGACATTTGCTTCCCAAAGGACATCCCGTCCAGGAGGTTACCAGGCGCCTCAGCTCGCCTTATCTAAACAATCTAGAGCAGAAACTTCACAACTTAACATTTGGCTCCACTCACATAATTGGTAATTGTCATATAGTGTTCACTTCATTTGTGCATGAGTTTTGTCACAGTTGAGATTGTAACAATAAAATTGTCACATAGACTTTCTTTCAGTTCATCATCTCAACTTCATCTCAAACATGCTGTGACACTTATTTGCTTTCATTCGCTGTTTGCAGCGTCTTTGTTTCTGGGTACTCTGCTTCAAGTAACAGGCACAATTTAGCCACTGGTCTGACTAATGTTGTAGATCTTGTCTTAATTTCCACCTGTCTAACAAATCCATTCTTGTCTGGTCTGGTTGCTGTCACCTTTCCCATTGGCCACATATTCCTAGGTTTGGATCCATCTACTACTAGTACGATGTCACCGACCTTAAGATTGCTCTTTGGAAAGAGCCACTTCTGGCGCTCTTGCTGCTGTACAAGGTATTCTGATGTCCAACGCTTCCAAAACAAATCAGACATGTATTGTACTTGTCGCCATCTTTTTTTGGCATACTGATCTGTTTTTTTCTGTCAAAGTTGGTGGAAGTGTCGGTTTGCCTTTAAGCAAAAGCAGGTGATTGGGGGTAAGTGCTTCAAGATCTCCCGCATCACTTGAGACTTTAGTAATGGGTCTGCTGTTTACTACTGCTTCAGCTTCACAAAAGAGTGTTTGCAGAGCTTCATCAGTCAACATCTGCTCCTTGGACACAGACATCATCACCTTTCTGATGGTCCTGATCATTCTCTCCCAAACACCTCCAAAGTGAGACCCTGCGGGTGGATTAAATCTCCAATCTACATGATCTTGTAGAAGCTCACTGTGAATCTGTGCTTGATTCCACTTGCGTATTTGTTCTTGTAGCTCCCTTTTAGCACCTACTAAATTTGTGCCGTTGTCTGACCATACTTCCTTGACTTGGCCTCTCCTTGCAATAAAGCGGCGTATTGCACAGATACAAGAATCTGTTTCAAGTGTGTCAGCCTTTTCAATGTGGATAGCTCTAACAGCTAGGCAGGTGAAGACCATGCCGTATCTCTTGACTACACTTCGTCCTCTCTTTACTTCTACTGGTCCGAAATAATCAACACCAACTCTAGTAAATGGTGCTTCTTCTGGGTTCACTCTGGATCTTGGAAGATCTGCCATTTGTTGCTCAGTGACCTTTGCTCTCTGTTTCCTGCAAGTAACACAACTTCCAATTATCCTTCTGGCAGTTGAATTTGCGCTCACTATCCAGAACCTCCTTTGTAAGCGTGACAGCATATGATTACGTCCTCCATGTCCTGTAACTTCATGGATCTCACGCATTACCAGATCAGTTATGCAGCTCTCCTTTGGCAAAATCACAGGGAATTTCTCATCTTCTGGCATAGCAGCTCTGGCAAGACGACCACCGACTCTTAGTAAGCCATCTTTCACAAAAGGGTTCAACTTGGATATTGAACTTATCTTCTTCAACTTCACACCGTCTTTACCTCTTCTGCTACCAGGACTACTAGTCTTGCTTTCCAAGATTGCTATCTCTTGTGGGAATGCTTTTCTCTGTGCAATTCCAATAGCTGCCTTTTCAGCGTCTTGCATGTCAGACACTGTGAGTGGCTGGATACCACCTTTTTGAGTTTTCTTCTCCTGATCTTTGTCTGATGGTTGGTCCTTTATGCTCAAATGAGCTTTCTTTCTTTCTCTGCTCCTCTGAATGAGTTGTTTCTTCACCTTCAGGATCCAAGCGATTGCTTTCTTCAGGCGGTACCATGATGAAAAGTGTTTCATCAGCATTTCCACTCCATTCATTTCATCTTCAACTCTATCCTTCACCTTCTTACCTTTCACTTCATCATCATCCTTCACGTTCACAACAGTCTCTTCCTTCTGACTCTTTGTCTCTTTGCCATCTTGTACCATCATCACATTCACCTTCTTCACTTCCATATCATCTTCCTGAACACCCTGGCCAATATCTTGACATGCTGGCCATTCTTCTTCTCCACTCCAGAGAAACTTAGGACCTTTCAACCAACGATCAGTTGTGAGGAGTTGGTCAATTGAGAGTCCTCTTGAACTATCATCAGCAGGGTTGTCTTTAGTCGGGACATACCTCCACTGCGATGCATGTGAGCCATCATGGATCACTCCAAGTCTATTGGCTACAAATGTCTTGAAGCGTGCAGCCTCATTGTTGATGTATCTCAAAACTGTCATACTGTCAGTCCAGAAGACTGTCTTGTTGATTGGAATATCAAGTTCATGCTGGATCATAGTGTTCACTCTCACTGCAACTGTTGAAGCATTGAGTTCTAGCCTGGGTACTGTTACTTGTTTCACCGGTGCAACTCTTGCTTTGGCAATAACTAAAGCACAGTGAATATCGCCATCTTCATTCTCAGTTCTCAAATAACTCACAGTACCATAGCCCTTCAAGCTGGCATCCGCGAAGTGATGCAATTGTGTTAACTTCACCTTGCCAAAATGTGGTGGCTTATAACATCTGTCAACTGTTAGATGTTCCAACTTTGGTAACTCTGCTATCCACTGTTGCCACATTCTGAGGTGTGCTCCAGGAATTTCTTCATCCCATCCAATCTTGAGCTTGCATAATTCTTGCATCAGTTGCTTTGCTGGTAAGATTGCTGGACTGATGAATCCCAGCGGGTCGTACACAGAACTGACCACTGATAGTATTCCTCTTCGAGTAGGTGGGCGGTCTTTCACTGTTATTTGATATCCAAATTTGTCTGCTTCAGGGGACCACAACATTCCTAGCACTCTTTCTGTGGGTAGATTTTCAGTGTCCAAATCTACGAGTGCCATGTCCTTGGATCTATCTTCCTCAGGTATAGACTGAAGCACTGTGCGGCTGTTGCTTGTCCACTTAGTCAAGTTGAACCCGCCGTCTTTACAAGCCTTCTTTAGATCACTCACAAGATCAACAGCTTTCTCTTCAGATTTAACTGATCTGAGCATGTCATCTACATAGAAATTATGTAGCATAGAACTTGTAACTACTTTGTCGTACTTGACTCCAGCTTCTTCTGCTGTTCTTCTGAGAGCATAGTTCGCACAAGATGGCGACGAGGTGGCTCCAAATAAATGGACCTTCATGCGATAAGTCTGCAAGGGTTTATCTACTTCTCCTTCCGGCCACCAAAGGAAACGCAGTAAGTTGCGATCACTTTCCGGTACCTGAACCTGGTGAAACATACTTTCAATGTCTGCTTTCACCGCAATGCATTCTTGTCTAAATCGCAGCATCACTCCTACTAATGAACTAGTAAGATCGGGGCCCTGTAACAACTCCTTGTTGAGTGAATGTCCCATATAGTTGACTGCACAATCATAAACAACACGCAATTTGTTCTTTCTGGGGTGGTACACCCCATGATGTGGAATGTACCACGTTCTGCCAGATTCACCTATTTCTTCTTCTTCAGGCACCTTCTGGGCGTATTCCTTGTTTATCATGTCATTTACTACAGACTTGTAATCCGCATGAAACTCAGGGTTCTTGGAAAACCTCTTCTTCAGATGCGCTGCTCTCACTTCTGCTTGCTGTCTATTGTTGGGAAATTTCTTGTTGTGATCTTTGAGGGGTAATCCTATCTGGTAGTGACCTTCAATGAGTCTAGTTGTGTTGTTTACATCAGCTAGAAACTGTTGGTCATTCAAACTCTTCTCTGGTAGGTCTTCAGTGATGCGCTCTGTGAAATCATGGTTGAATAACTTCACCAGCTGGTGGTCGAGCGTTTCTTCCACTCTTGTTCTTGTTATGGTAAGCGGTGACGATGATTTATTGTTCATCCCATACACCGTCCAGCCAAGCAAAGTTCTGCAGGCATATGGACCATCATTGCTGCTATGTATCACTTCCCAGGGTTCGAAGACTTGTGGCACATTATTCCCGATGAGCAGACCTATGTGTGCATTTGCTTCATCTTCCAATCTGGTTAGACACACTTTCTCTAAATATGGCCAGCTTGAAATCTGCTCCTGAGTGACAACATGATCCATACGTGCAGGAATTTCCTCCTTGGTGTATACCTTTGGCAGCATCACACTGTTTTTCGTGTCCATGTCATAAATTTCTAGTCCCTGTAGGATTCTACTATTGACCTTCCTGCTTCCAGTCATGGTCTGAATATCTAACGTAGTAGACCTTCCTTTAAGATTGAGTTGCTGGCTTAAATTCTTAGTACAAAATGTAGCATCGCTACCCGAGTCTAAGTATGCATAAGTTTCCACAGTGATTCCTGTAGAACTTGATCTGATTTTTACAGGAATGATGCACGGCGATGAATTATCTCCGGCGCCTGTATGATGACAATGACATACACCAGCATTTGTCACCTTTTCTTCTTTATCCTTGGGTGCTGTGTCTTGCTTCTTGGATGCTGTGTCTAGCCTTTCTAAGTGAAGCACTGTGGGGTGACTTTTATTACACTTGTTGCATGATAATTTATTCGTGCACGCTTTACTGATGTGCTTTGCCTTTTTAAGGCAGCCAAAGCACATGCCTTGCTCTTTCAGATACTTCAGCTTTTGCTCCGCTGGTAACTTCATTAATTTGAAGCAGTTGTCCAAATTATGGTTCTCTTTCTCACAGTAGTTGCAGGATTTTTTATCTGCCTTCTGGTCTGCAGCAGTATTTGCAGCAAAACTTTCATCTGTACTTGTAGCAAAGTTCCTCTTCACTTTAGGCCTGCTATTTGCACCTTTATAATTATTATTACCTTCTCTGTCACTTATTTTCCCAAATGCAGCATTGTTCTGGATTCTTGCTTGTTTCTCAACAAAGAGGGAAAAATCCTCAAACCTAACCGGACGACCCACATCTTCTTCAATATAGTCTACTCTTTGACGCCATCTGTCCTTCATCTTGTAAGGAAGTTTGCCAACAAGCAGTCTAATATTTGCAGTGCTGTGCAGCTCACTAGTATAGCCAAGAGACTCCATGGTATTTTTACATTCCATCAAAAACAAGGACATCTCTTGTAAGCCTGATGAGTCTTCATTGGTGATATTAGGCCACGCCCTCATTTTGGAGAGATATGCTTCCGCAATGCGATGTACATTACCAAATCTCTTCTGAAGCAGCTTCTTAGCCTCTTGATATCCGGTATCATCTTTCATCTGCAAGCAACTTTTTACCAAACTGTTGGCTTCTCCTCTGGTAAACTGCTCCAGAAATAGTAAACAATCTTGACTGTTGGTTCCTCTGTTTTCAATAGTGTACTCAAAGTTCCTTATGAAGGAAGTGAACTGCAGGGGTCGTTTGTAAACGGCTGCAATGTTCGTTTTGGAAGGCTAGATCTCACATGTTGTTCTAGCAGCATCTTGGTAACCACATTGTTGTCAACTTGACTGTCTATTGTCCAATCTTGCTTGCCAGAAATAGGCCTCAATTGCAATGGTGTTGAAGTAGCAATCGGTGGTGCTGGAATTTCTTGTTGTTGACCTCTTGTCAGATCCGGCCTGCTTGGTGCTGGATTTATATGTTGTTTGCTTTTACTATACTGATTGCCAGTAAAGGGCCTCGCTTGCAATGATGTTGAGGTAGCAATCGGTGGTGCTGGAATTTCTTGTTGCTTGCTTTCACTATGCTGATTGCCAGTAAAAGGCCTCGCTTGCAATGGTTTTGTTGTTAAATTGTCATGATGATTTCCATTGTCTGTTATTGAACCGTCAGTTATTTGCCTAGTGTTGGGTGGTGCTGACCGTACTGGATTTTCAAGTTGTTGACCTGGCTGGGGTGGTTGGTGTATTTCAACTTTTACCTCTTTCTTCGTGAGCGTAGGGCTAGGTGCTGTATTGTTTTCACTGCGGTTACAATCCAACCATTCTTGTACCAAGTCCTTGGATTTCTTACCCTCATCCAGTGATTCTTCTAGAGAACTACTACGTTTGTCCTCAGTTTCATATTTCTCCAACGCAAATAATTTGGCGTTTTCAACGTTTATTTCTGTACGCAACTCCAATACCTGACGTTGCTGTTCTAATTCTTTCATCTTGAGTCTTATACCCTCTTCATTTCTTTGAATTTTCTCCTGCAGCTTGTATTCTTCCATCTCAAGTGCTAACCTTTTTTGCAATGCTTCTTCTCTAGCTTCCATTTCTGCTTTCCTGGTAGCTGCGGCAATAATAGCACTTTCCATACTTATTGCTCTGCTTTTTATTGATCTGGAAAATGTGCTCTTTGAGCCTTTTGAGCTCCTATTTGTTGCCATTTTGACTCTTGCTTTTTGTTGACGAGTCCTTTATTTTGTAAATTCAGATGATGTTACCACAGCAAATCGTGTCTGGTACCGTCTGGCTTGCGTACTACATGACCTGTGACCTTACTCACAACGTGGGCAGCTGTAGGCTGCGTGACACATACGTGACAAAATGACACGAAGTTCTAAAATTGTTCTAATTTCACTTGGTGTGCTTCAAAGTTAAATCTAATCTGATACTCAGTTGCCTTATAGCTTATAGCTTCCTGTTGAATATCTTCGAGCATCCTATAACAGTTTTTTGTACTAAAATGTTGGGGATAAAACTACGATGTCCCATACCATGGCTGTCGAATTCCTGGCTACCGAAGCTTGTTACGATCACCACTCGTCACTGATATCGATGAATTACCTTCCTGATTTGAGCCTTAATTATGAGTAATACACTCACCACAGACGCCAATAACACTCTCAGATGAAACTTGGATCTATGTTCTTGCTCCTTTATATAAAAGTAACTCAAACGACGACTTTAAACTTGATTTAACGATATGATGATGTACAAAAAACTTTAGGCTTCCGAGGGAATCCGCAACCCCATTGCACACAAAAATATCACTCCATGTCACTCCAAAACATGTATGCTCACCACCACTGAGGGCGTACATCACAGATTGCAGTGGGAAGGCTGACTAAATGCCATCGGATTCCTAAAAATATCAATTAATCTACTCAATCCAATAATTATGAAACACTTGAGGAAATGGCACTAACAATGGGTCTTGCATGATGTAATGTGCATAATTATGCAAAGAAAGATAAAAAAAAGTCAAAAAAGGATGAAGTTTGAGCCAATTCAGCTTTATATTTCTGCAGTCCTTATTTTTTTCTCCTCCTTTTAGGATACGGGCATGAAATAGATGTACACCAATACTTACTTTTTTGTTTTTTTCCCACAGATAATACATCGAGATTTAGCAGCTCGCAACATCCTGGTTGGACAAGGATTCGATGGTCTCGTTGCTAAGGTGTGTGACTTTGGGATGTCACGTGGCGATGGCGTCTACAGACAACACTCAAATGTAAGCTCGTATAATTCCACAGAATGACAAAAATACATAATGTAAACACCATGAAAACGCAGCATATGGAAAGGTTTGGCTATAAAACGATTCTTATAAACGCATCTATGCACAGTTTCCACCTCGTACCTTCGTAATTTCGTTCCCTTGAGAGCACAGTCTGTGTTTACAGTGCACGGTTGAGTGCACAGCATCATAAGAGCTGTGTGAGCTTCTAGCTGGTGTCTAGTGGAAAAAGGGCACTTTGATTGGTTTTTGTCAAAAAGTGTTCCCTTCATCCAATCAGATTTTTTTTATATCGAACGAAAGCTAACGCTTCCCGCTAAAAACCCTTTTTTTCATTACGTCAACAGATGACGCAATTCAATGTTTATAGCAGGGCGAATGTGGTAAATCTGTTGAAAACAACCTATTCACGAAAATTTTTGACCGCGTGGGCGTGTGCGTTGCCATAACGCTTAGAGTATACACGCATGATTGCGAGTACACGCACGAGTCTCGGTATATTCCAGGAGTCATTGTCACTGTTATTCATAACCTCATTAATATACGCGGTACATGCGATCCAATCATTTTTATTTATTTGCCAAAACGCAAACGCTGAACGCGGTTACTAATATTCGATATTGCACCTCCGCGCCGTTAACGTAAATATTAGTAACCTCCGCGCTCGCCGTGTTGTACGTCGGACAAATTGCGAGAGCGCTGGCCGCCGTATTTGGATTGCGCGCTACCATATTTGCACACATTGTGAATCACAATTATGTTATTGGTCGTCCTGTTTTAGCCTGATCGATTTTTGGTAAGGCTAAACGTAAAGATTGTTTTAGGAAAATTGTGTGTTATTTCGTAAAGTGAAAAGATGAAAGTGACAGTTATGAATGAGGTTAATAATCGGCAATATGTAGGGCATTTGTTTGTATGTCCAGATTATTTATTTATTTATTTATTTATTTATTTATTTATTTATTTATTTATTTATTTATTTATTTATTTATTTATTTACTTATTTATTTACATATTTATTTATTAATTAATTAAATTATTTATTTATTTATTTATTTATTTGTTTGTGTTTTTTATTGGTTTTTCAATAAACTAATTTTTAATTTACATTATATACATGAAACCCATGCAACCAATTAATTGAACCCAACTTATTATATCTTTGTATTTTGTTAGGCACGAGTTCCTGTCAAGTGGACTGCAATAGAGGCATTAACCAAACAAATATTTACTACCAAAAGTGATGTGTACGTATGTTTTTAACATAAACAGTGTTATTTTGATTTAAAAGTATTAAAGTACTTGTGTTGGTGTCCTCTGGACACAGGGTGTTGTGATGCGTCTAGTGCTTTAGCGAGGTAAATTAGTTTAACATGTAGTTTAGTGCTTGCCAATTCTGCTTTCAGCTTCTGCCGCTGGCTAGCCGTTAGGTGAAAAGGGAAGCACGGAAACAGATTGCGTAAGCCTTCTCCTGAGTACATAGCCTCTCCTACATCAAGACTTTTACAGTGCCTCCCAGCGACAACACACGGTAACTGGGTACCCCACGGACCCAGGCAAAACTGTACGGGATCTCGTAGCAACATTGCGCCCCACAGATGCGACGTGCAGGCCCACCGGCGTGTGGACACGCCCTGGCGCCCTTCAACCAAGCCCCATCTATGGGTAAAATAGCTCCACCTATGGGTAAATAGGCGGAAAGACTGATTTCGTAGCCCAGTAAAGCCATCAGCCTAGGAGATGGAGCTCTGATATAAAGTCCCCCTTCCAACACACATTGGGCCAGTGTGGAAGGGTATGCCCAACTAACCAGCATGACAGACACAAGAAGACAAAGGCCCCAGTCCCCAGCAGCTCATTTGCTCCGGACCAAGGTGGCGTTTCGTCAAAGCAAGGAGTAGGGGTGCGAAGAATCCCTGGGTAAGGACAGGCCACCAATGAAACTTGACCATCGCAACATATAATGTGAAACACTGTTGCAGGAAGAAAGACTATTGGAGTTGGAAGAAGAACTTGAATGGGTGAAATGGGACATCATCGGACCGGGTGAAGTTCGAAGACGAAGAGAACAATTTACAGAGTTAAAGAGTGGTCATCATTTCTACCACATTGGAACCAAGGACAAGAGCGAAGCAGGGGTCGGCTTCTTGATATATAAGAGCGTCGCTGGAAATATAACTGTGAAAGGTGTAAACGAACGCCTAGCTCTGCTGACAGTAAATATAAACAAGATATACAACACACGACGATGAAGAGGTGGATATACTCTACGAAGAAACAACTCAATTGCTAAAGAACAACAAGACTCAAGTTACAATAGTCATGGGTGACTTTAATGCCAAAGTTGGGAAAAGAGAGGACGGAGAAGATTCCACAATTGGAAAATTTGGGAGCAGAGAACGAAATGATAGGGGTGACCGACTCATCGAATTCTCAATCAGCAACAAACTGAAAATAATGAACACCTTTTTCAACAAGGCAGCAAGTAGGAAATGGACCTGGAGAATCGGAGATGGAAACACAAAGAATGAAATTGATTTCATTCTCACAGACAGCCCACACATCATTCAAGATGTAAAGACAGTCAACAAAGTGAAATTAGGTAGTGACCATAGGATGGTAATTAGCAAGTTAAAAATCAACACCAGACTAGAGAAGCAAAAACTGCTAAGACCAATGCAAAGCAGCATCAACCTAGAAAAGTTGAAAGAAAAGAGAACAGAATTTCAACTGCAGCTGCAAAACCAGTTCCAACTTTTGGCAGATGAATGTCTAGAAGAGAGGACTTTAGAATCATGGAATGACCAGATAGTAGAAACAACACAAGAACTGGTCATGAATATTGCAGGAAAGAAACCAAAAACTTAACAGACCAAGATATCAGATTCTACCAGAACACTCATGGAGAAGAGAAGATCAATGAAAGCAGAGGGAACAAACATACAGCGTGTTGAATACACAGAAACCTGCAAAACAATCAAGAAAAAGCTACGTGAAGATTATACGAAGTTACAATACCAAGATGATCAAGTCCACAATTGAGGAAACCAAAAACCTATAAGAAACCAGCGCAGGGGAAACAGCCTCCTCGATAGTAATGGTCGAGAAATCACAGACCAAGATCAAATTTTGAATAGAATAGAAGAGTTCTATGAACACTTATATGCCAGTGACAAAGACACAGATGAACCCGGAGAACCACAAGAAGAGATACCCAACGTTACTAATTGGGAGGTACAGCATGCCGTAAACCAAATGAAGAGAGGGAGTCTCCTGGACCTGACAATGTGCTCATTGACACAATTAAAGAAGGAGGGGACGTCATAACCAAAGAATTAGCAAAGCTATATACAACATGTATGCAAAAGGGGAGAGTACCAACACAGTGGAAAGAAGCCACTATGATTATTCTGCACAAGAAGGGGGACAGGCGAGACCTAAAGAATTATAGACCCATCAGTCTTCTCTCAAACTTGTACAAGCTGTACACAAGGATACTAACAAGCCGACTAGAACACATACTAGACGGCAATCAACCAAGGGAACAGGCAGGATTCAGGAAAGGCTTTCAACCATGGATCACATCCACACCATCAACCAATTAAAGGAGAAATGTCAGGAGTACAACATTCCACTATGCGTAGCTTTTATAGATTACGAGAAGGCATTTGATTCTGTTGAAACCAACTCGGTCCTGAATGCACTTAAAGAACAAGGAATTAGCAACGTATACCTAACGATCTTCAAAGACATCTACTCAGATTGCTACAACACAGTCAAAATACACAAAAAAATCATGATAAAGAAGGGAGTGCGCCAGGGAGACACTATTTCACCAAAACTCTTTACAGCCACCCCAGAAGGAATTTTCAAAACACTCGAGTGGAGCCAAAAAGGAATCAACATTAACGGAGAACACATGAGTCACCTACGCTTTGCAGATGACATTGTCACTATATCAAGCAACCTCAAGGAACTTGAAACAGTGCTACAAGAATTGGATGAGGCAAGCAGGGCAACCGGACTAAAATTGAATATGAAGAAAACAAAGGTTATGACAGGAACAAAAACAAACCCAAAGATAGTGCATGTAAAAGGGGTTGAAATTGAGCAGAACGAGGAATATGTATACCTTGGACAACGCTTCTCTCTTCAAGACAAAAACCAAGATTCTGAAATTCGAAGGAGAATTAAAGCCGGGTGGCAAGCCTTTGGAAGATTCAGCACCATCATGAAAGGCAATCTTCCAATATGCCTTAAAAGAAAGGTCTACAACCAATGCACCCTCCCAGCTATTTCATATGGAGCAGAATCATGGACACTAACCTCAAAAATGGAAAGAAAACTGGCAGCAGCCCAACACAATTGTCACAGTCGAAGACAAGACAATCGTGGGAGCTCAACACTCACACATTGGACACCATATGGAAAGAAGCGAAATAGAGGACGTCAACGGAAGCGATGGAGGGACGAGCTGCAACATTACTGGGGAGAAGTGAACTGGTATCAACAAGCACAAAACAGAGACACATGGAGACATGATGCTGAGGCCTTCATCCTGCAGTGGATTGATAATGGCTGAAAAAGTAAAGTAAAGAAACTTTAAAAATTTGAAATTTGGACTTTTTTACATTATTAAAAACTAGTGTTTTGTTTGTTTTGTTTTTTGCTGTTGGAATCTTTTGGAATTCTACTATGGGAAATCGTCACATTAGGTAAATGCATAGTCTTAATCTGTTCTATTTCCAAATTGTCCTATGGGTTTTGTTTGTTTTTGTTTGTTTGTAGCATAGCATTGTAGCATAACACTGCATTGCATTACATTACATTTCCTAACATAAAACAACATAACATAATATTACATAAGATAACATAACATAACATAACATAACATAACATAACATAACATAACATAACGTATCCCAGCAAACACAAAAACGTTTTAAAAACATTAAAATGTCAGGTAGCTTCAGGTTATACAAAGTTCATGAAAACGTTTTAAAATGTTTTGTATGAAAACACACTACAACAATATTTTTAAAATGTTTTCAAAAAATGCTATTGTAAACTATTTTTGCAAACATTTTTTGCCAAATATTTTGTCAACACAAAAATAACATTATGTTTTATACCCTTAATATACCCTTTATATAACCCGACATTTAAACTTTTTCTGACAACCTTTCATGACCTTTTGCGAATGATGTCGAAAATGTGTTTGCTGGGATTGTACTATTTCTTTAAAAGCATTTATAATATAATATTAATGACAAGTAAATACGGAACTTTCCATCATTATTTTATTCCGTTTTCAGGAGGAACTCCATACACCAATCCCAAGATTGGAAATAGGGATCTACCTTTGTATCTCCAAAATAATCACCGTCTAGCTAAACCACAGAATTGCGACGAAACGATGTAAGATAATTTAACCAAAAAGCAAAAGTTATCATAGCCTAATTCCGTAAATAATTATCATACTCGTACATGTTAAGAGCAGCATATTAATAACTGCATCTCATGATCTCAACTCTGCTCATTGTATTTGATCATTATCTTTCTACGGCCGTTAGGACCGGGTGGATCGGTTAGGCTATGCCATGCTCGAGTAGTGTTATTATATCATTTATTTATCTTGCTGTTTTGCACTTTCTCTAACTATTATTTCTAGGTATGACTTGATGTGTCGATGTTGGGCAGGAAGGCCAGCAGATCGACCAACATTCGCTCAACTTGTTAGAGAATTAACTTATATACTGGATGACGAAAAGGTAAGTCTGATTACCACTCACCAGTGTATATACATTCTGTGGTGTCAAAATCATGACAAACCTAGCCATTCCAGCACAGTCTCTACTCCCAAAGTAGTCGAAAGTGCTTTTATAAATGCGCACGTGACCAGATGGCCAGTGTCATATTTGCATTACGTCATTGAAACTCACTGTCAATCACTGAAATGACGACCATTGACGGAGTGGCTACTGTTGTGACCTTGTTTCGTGGCTAGCACTGGCAAGGAACATTGACTGGAGGTTCGATGCTAATTTGCAAGGATAATTGATATCGAGGGAGAAGCAATATATTACTTAACGCATTGTTCCTTTGATGCCGATTTCATTTGCCAACAGGCTAATATTCATAAAAGTGGTACAATGGTTTTAAACAAAGGGGTCTCTTTGACATGAATCCAACTATAAAGTGCATTAATTTGGGTGTAAAGCTTTTTTATACTCGATCGTTTTTGCAGAATATCGATTGTCATGCATGCTCTTTGTTTATACTTCCGGCATTTTAGAGCATCGAGCGCGAGCCGTTCAATTGATACAAATCGCTGCAGCAAATACGAAGTCGCTGTTTGCGAGTTGAAGAAATCTCAACCCTCAACTTTTGATTTGAACAGATTTAATACAATAATGTCGTCTGCAATCGCTGCGATTTGCGTCATAGTATAAATGCAAAAACGACGGGCGATGCATCGCAAAATCTTGCGATTACCCATCGCTTTTCAAAAGCGATGCATCGCAATCGCACGAAGATCAAGTATAAATCCAGCATGACATTGTGATATTTTTAAAGATTGTCGCACTTTCTTTGCCTATTTCTAAAGGCAATTCCAGCAAACTTCAACTTGGAATTCAATTTTGAGACGCAAGTAAAACATTTGATTCAAGGTCTTTGTACTTTTAACAATGAAAAGTAAAATGTTGATAGTACGAACTGTATCCAAATCAAGCAATTATATTTCAGTCTTTCACAAAAAGGAGACAATTGGCGAAAACGTTATAAATACAATAGTGAATAAAAATACCAATAGCTAACATGCTAAAAAATTGCTAAAGAAAACAATAATGACATAGATACATTATGTATCATTAATTTGATTTATTTGTTGTGGATTGTTTTCTTATAGGTGTATGTTATAACCTCAATACGTGGAGTTGACAACTTCCGGTTTGTGAACATCGATCCAGATGACGATTAAGCTTAGCTTGGACCCTACGTAGAGTGACTTAGTATCGGCCTACATACTTGTGGCTCAGTTGATATGAGTTGTACTCAGAGTACTGAGAACTGAGGTCATACCAATCAATTACACTCAGCATTTATTTCCAGGCGTGGATTCTGTTGTGGCGATATATTATTTTGTATCCCGTGCCTTCTATTTGCATTTATTTATTTAATCCAAATTATGGTGTCATTCACCCCGAGTGAGAAATCACGCTCTCGTATCATTTCGATTAGACTATCGTAAAACGTCACAATGGTCTTTTGTAAACAGAGATCTTGTGGACGACGCAAACGGAGGTTTAGTTGTAGCTTGTAGCAGTCACTCAGAGAGATAACACCTCTCTATAAAATCTCCGTGTGTGTCAAGATTTGGACACAACTTGTTAGTTTAGAGCGAGAACAATTCTCGCTAATTATTACTTTGATAATGGAGTTTGTTCTACTCCCAGTTCACTTGTTAGTTTTTATATAACGTTTCATACGGAATGAAGAAGATGTAGTAAGTAATAAATAACTTAAATATCAGTAAATTGTGGTTTATATTGTCTTGTTGTTTGAGTGATAATATTCGTGCTTGGCTGAGTCTGAAAGCCTAAATAAGACCCTGGTTGAACCCCTAGTTCTATGGAGAGCTTTTTATTAGCGCCCATACCAATGCCAAATCTACGATGAAGAGCCGATGAACAGAACTACCAATCTGAGGGACTAGCCGAGACGAGTGAACCAAGACGCATCTACCAAGCCGTGTGATTTATCCTGGTACCTACCTCGCCGCCTAAAAGATTTAGCGAGTCCTAATCCCAAAGTTCTTTATTAGAATTCATATTTTTGAAAGGGGGTCCCGCTCAGTGGCGTATCCGTATCCAAGGGAGCCGGGGGAGTGCAAACTGCACCACACAGACATTTTCAGGGATGAAAATGGGGACGGTAAAGACTAACGTGTCATTTTAATGATTTAAAAAATGATTGAAAATGGGACAAAAAATTGTCAAATGGGGACGAAAACTTAGCTTTGCTTCGCTCACCCAAAGTGCAATATTTTTGCATGGTGGCCATTGTGTGAGGGGGGACCATTTTCACCGTATCTGAACAGTGTTTCTAATTCTATATGGGCCCCATTCATTCGACCTGTTTTTTTTCCTCCCCTTTTCTTCTCCCCCTCCCCTTTTTCCTCTTTTTAGAGGCCGGGCACCCGAAATCCGCACTGCTTAGTACTCTAAAGTGTTCCAAGTATGCAATTTCATATTCTTCCTAGGGACAGACAAAGCGTGCAACTCCATAAAAACTGTACCGCATTGCACATTACACTCGTCAGAAATAAATTTAGATTTTGTGGGCGAATGTTTGTGCGATGAAAGAAATGTGGAACTTCGACAATGTAGCCAAAACGCAAATTGACTCAAATATTCAGTGCCACATGTCTACTCTCACCGGCTCTATAAGATTCGATCCTTCACCTTTATTTGTTTTAAATCAAGATTTCGCGTCTCGAAAAATTGAGGCCATCTTGCATAACGTTTCTTGACCCACAAGGAGTATAGGGGCTTTGCCATTTGGTTTAATGCCATTTGGTCTAATATCCATTTCGTCTACATCCATTTCGTCTAAACCCATTTGGTGTATATCCACTATGTCCAATAATCATTTGGTCCTTTAACCATTTGGTCCGATAACCATTTGGTCCGATAACCATTTAGTCTAATAACCAATAAGTCTAAAACTATTTAGTCTAACAACCATGTAGTCTAATACCCATTTGGTCTATAACCAATAGGTCTAATAGCTATTTGGTCTAATACCCATTTGGTCTACAAACCATTTAGTCTTACAAGCATTTAGTTTTTTAATAAATAGACGAAATGGTATTAGACTAACTGGTTATTAGACCATACGAGTATTAGACCTAACGGTTATTAGACCAAATGGGTATTAGACCAAATGGTTATTAAAGAAATATTAGATCAAATGGTTATTAGACTATATGGTTAGTAGACATACCGGTTATTAGACCAAACAATATTAGACTAAATGGACATTAGACAATATGATTATTAGACTACGTGGCAATTAGCCTTTCTGGTAATAGACCAATTGAATATAGACTAAACGGGAATTAGACGAAATGGTATTAGACCAAGTGGCAATAGACCGGAGTATATAATGTACCCATCCTATTGCTTTTATCACCTTGGACTCAATTGGGTCTCTAATCTACAGTACTATTTCGTGAAATTATATTTAAGCATATGATTGCTCAGGTATTATATGCTTGATAGAATAATAAACTGTCTGACCAGCTAGTATTCTCCTCCGCCGTCAGTGTGATTCCAGTCACTCCACGTACCGTGTTGCGAAGGTGGAGGAGAATATAATAAAGCTGTATTGACGAACACGCATGCGTTAAAATGATGTAGCCTAGGTCGAACAATAGCGTGACCTTGGTTCCCGACATTGCCCCTATGAACTCTAACCCTCTTGATTGAATACAATATCGCTCTTTTAAAAGACACTAATGGAAGAGGTGCGAGTGGAATGTACATTGACAATTATATGAAATTTCTTTAGAATTTCGATCCTTTGAAATCTATGGTGTGATGCAGAGGTACCACGTATGTCTCGTGCATGGCAATACATTTCAAAAATTGTTTTTACCTATTGCTATGGTAATTTGCAGCGAAGTTACGTAATGTTACTAAATCAACGGGACATCGCGCTTGAGTAATGAACCACGATCGAAACAATCACCGCACAAATTATGTGGCACTCGAAGGCATACCAAAATAGCGTGATCCAGTAACCAAGAGAATTGCGCTGTTACATCACTACTTCCGCGGCGAATAGATTATATTTCAACGCTCATCACATTCAGACATTTCATGCACTCATTTGGAGCTATATTGACATTTTTATTATCATTTTATTTTGTTAATGTGATGTATAAGAAACCAATGTGCTCTAACTATATACCGTAATCCACTGACAAATACAATCAAGCCAAAAAGATACTTCAAACAAGTATATTCTATTTTGGAAAAATCGCGTTCCTAGCGGCAAATTTGCGTAAAAGTTGGCAACTAGCTTATTTTTGTAAATTTGGGTATGCTGAACTTGAATCTGTTGTCTGCCAAGCAATATTTTGTCTGCCAAGCAATACCCTCAAAACGATCCCCAAATGACCCCATAGGATCGCAGAGGGGAAAAATTTATTTTATTCCAATAGCACTTTCAAACATGTCAAAGTATGTATCTTGCCCCACGGATCCCAGAAATGTAATGTTTGTGCGTGTACGACCTACCGTTAAGAGGTTATGAGACACAAAAGGTCACAGGTCGATTTGCTTGCTGTGCATAGGCCAGAAGTCAAAGTTGTTCAAATTGTCGTTAAAGTTGAGGCAAATTGTTCTCCTAGCTAAGAGGTTTCAGAAAAAATAGTTTGCACTATCTGCGATGTCTAGTTAGCATGATACACAGCAAAGAGTCAAAATATATGTAGGATTGCACATGATTCCATGGAATTTGTGTTCATTTATCATCTATCTTCTGAACGTGACATCGCAGATGGTAAATAACTATTCTTTTTCTGAATCCCTTGAACTTGAAGAACAGTTTGCATCCATTTTTACGGAGATTGGAGCAACTTTAACTTTTCACCCCTGTATAACATACAAATTTACCTTAGACTGTTGAGCCGCATAACTTGGTAACTATGTGTCCTACACGCAAATATGTTACATTTTTGTAATCTTTAGACCCAGACAAATAATTTGTAGTGAATTTGGAGCATTTTTTATTTTTGCCCCCTATATGAGCATGTAGGGGTTTGGGGTCTTTTTGTAGGGTCACGGGGTTCCAATATAGCTTGGCAGAAAATTTTTTTGAATTCAGCATACCCGAATTAACCAAAACAAACTTGCCGTTTGATACTTTTAAGCATATTTAAAAATATAAAGCACATTTATTTCCCAAATAGAACCAGCGTGTTTTATTACAACAGAAAACAAGAACATGAGTAACACAGTTCTACCACTTCCCGCGATGATAATTTGAAAGAAGGTAATCTCGAATCATGATACAAGTTGTCACCATGAGCTGTGCACTGTGTTCAGTCTTCAAGCTGAAAAGTAGAGTTATTTTAATCTTAAATATATTTTTTATGCTTGACATACCTTATGAAGTGTTTAATGCATACACGGTAAACAGAATATCGTGGGTTTTTTAATGTTTGTATCAGAAATTGGTGTTTTCAGTATTGTTAACTATTATCTTACAACTTTCAATTTTTGTACTCTCATAACAACATTTCCAGAGAAGAAACTTGCATTATTTATGCCTTTAATTAGTGCTTGCAAATGGATCCCAAAGTAAGGTAATGTTGTCATTAAAAACATAAATCTATATAATTCAATGTTCCTAAACATGCTGAAACTAAGATATTTTGGCCATTTTTATACCTTTCATACTGAATTTGCCATTGTTGTATATATTAATATTTGCAAAGATAAAACTGATTTTCTGTTTTTGGTTATGTCTGAACACGATATCGTGGAATAGCCCAAATGCATCAGAATATTTATAGTTTACTCATACAAAATATTTTTCTTTGTGCTTTGTCTTTTAGGAAAGTACATTTACCCCACAAAATCAAACGCACAATGTGATAATTGGATAATTGCTGAAGAAGTTGATTAACTTTCGTCCTACATGAATAATTGTTTTATCGTCTGTAGACGTTAATTATTACCGACCTACAGGAAGTTAAATAATAGTATGACTCAGTCAAAAATTGATGTGATACATAATCACAAAAAAATACCCAATTGTAATAAAGATAGAAATATCTACTGATCCTTTTAACTTTGAATTCGAGCTTCAAATACATGAATTTTTATTAAATCAGATTGGCTCGCTCCTGCCCGCTCGGGCGTGTGGATGTAGTTGGGGTCGGTGTTCATAGTGTAGGGGTGGATGTGGATGTGTTGGTGTGCTTGTTAGGCTGACTAGGGTACTGTGCCTATATAGAACAGCGTCCCTGAATTTGATGATTCCGTACACAGTGGATAAGAGGCTCAGTGTTGAATGGTCACTGATACCACATTCGCCAAATTAACAACACATCAGTATTTTTAAAGCCTCTGTTGGCGCTACATGGGACGGATTCGTCGGTTATTTGCCGGACATTGAAGGAGCAGGCATACATAAGACGCCTGCATGATTATACAGAAATCGGACCCCAAATCGGACCCCAAATCCCACCCAAATCTGTGGTTTTTGAGTGGGAGGAGGCAGAATACGAAGTGTTCTGAACATTCTTAAACTCAAAACATCCCTCGAACCATTTATATGCTTATAATATTGTTATATAAGGCGGTTTTCGTTATTTTTTGAATCTCCAAAAACTTCTTCTTAGTAGTCCTGGACTCTTGTATTTCAGCAGTTTCTTCTGCTTCTTCTTTCTTCTCGCAACCTTTAAAGGTCATGATATAATTTTTTTCAAGCTCCATCATTTTTTGACTGATTATGACCATTATTATGTTTTAATGTATCCAAGTGTGTGAAAATATTGGATCCAAAACATAATAATGATAAAATTGGATGCTTTGCCCCCAATATTTTTTGATCTTGTTATGAGTTTAAAATATTGGACTCGACTACGTCTCGTCCAATATTTTAAAACTCATAACTCGACCAATAAATATGGGACACACCCCAACCCCTTTATCAGATTGGGCTCAATCGATCCAATGTTATATCAAACTTGGGCAAAAGCTCCATTACCCCGGCCTTCGCATTTGACATGATCCATTTGGGGTCAAACGTCACGGATGAGTAATTTTGGCTAAAATGTGATTTTTATCAAAAATGCCTCTTCTCCAACATATTACATCGTACAGTCATTAGATTTGGCTATAGCCGGGGCCTATAGGGTATGCATCGATTTGGGGTCAATTGTCATTAAGGGGGCATAACCAAAAACCTTCCAAATGCTTCTTTTCCTACAGATTACATGATACAGGGATGCAACATAATATGCATTGACATAGGCTGGTGTCCGTGGGATGTACACATATTTTGAGTTCAAGGTTATGCAGGGGTCAAATTGGGTTGATTACTGTAAATCACCTGCATATTAAGTGCTATGATTATCAGAATAATGCCAAAAAGGTCTAGCATTAGGTGCATATTGGGTTATAATCAGATTTGGCTCAAACAATGGGATTCTTCATAGCCTATTTCATTCAACTTTATCAGATTTGATTTTGTGACTTACTATAGAGCAAGTTTAAGGTTCAGATCGATCAATTGAATTCATAAGAAAAAACATAATGTGGCTAGATATGTGGTGAGTTTATTAGAGTGGTTGCGATGTTTCATACACCAATGAGTATATTTGTCTCCCTTGTCCCTTGCATGATAAATTAAGGTGGTACTACACCCCTTGATAAATTTGTGACTGTTTTATTTTTTCTCAAAAAATAATAACACACTGGTAACAAAAGTTATGTTTATTTAGGGGCAAGGAATTCAGTTACTACACTGGAATTTAAGTGACTCAAGACAAGCGGTGCGTTATTTATGATAAGAAAAGAGGTACCGCTAGAATATACCATATTTCTTAACATATATTATAATGAATCACTTGCCTTGAATCACTGAAATTTCAGTGAAGTAATTGGATTTCTTGCCCCTAGTATAATATACATACTTTTGTTACCAGTGTGTATTTATTTTTTGAGAAAAAATGCAAAATTAGTCACAAAATTTATCAGGGGGTGTAGTACCATCTTAAGGTATTGGAACAATGGCGCAGATGAGTCCACGCACCCAACAGAACCCTTTTTGTGATTTTTATTTATTTAAGGCTGTACCAGTACCCATACCAGTACCTGATAGTTTTGACCCGCTTGTATGTTGCTACATTTATACTTTGCCAGCAGAATTATTTACAATATTAAAACGCAGTCGTCATGACATACATACTATATATCTGCTATTTTGTTTATGCGCTTCTGTAAGTTAAGCATGCTGAAAGACCATTCAACTGAAACGAATTATATGTTAACCCTTTTTATATACCTTTGATACTGAATTTGGCATTGTTGTATACAGATGAAGATAAGACCGATTTTTTTTAAATCACTGAACACGATATCGTGGAATTACCCGCCAAATGCATCAGAATACTGTACTCATAGAAAATATATTTGTATATTATGTATTGCTATTAAATCGTGTTTTAGTCTCTTTGTAATGCTTTTGTACTTCGGAAAGTCCTTTAAATCAAAAACACAATGGATAATTAATTGGTAAAGCAGTTTACTAACTTCCGCCCTAACATAATCATAAGTGATTATTTTCTCGTCTTTGGAGGTGTACAGTATTACAGCCCTACAACAAGTACAAGGAAGTTAAATAATAGTTTGACTCAGTCAACAATTGATGTGATACATCAGTGAAAATACCCAATTCGTGAATTGTAAATTTTATTAAAGCAGCCTGCACCCGCCCCTGCTTCCTGTTGATGCGGATAGGGTGAGCGTACATGGCGGACGTGGATGTGCGGGGTGGGGGGGTGCACATCAAATATTTTTGGTTGGTATGTTCCCCGGAATTTTGAGGTGGTGGGTTTTTGGGAGCTGATGGCGCACCGGTAAAAGGGGGTCGCTTAGAGCTGCGAACCGGGCTGGGAACAAGTAAAACGGGGACTTTTGGAGCTGCTGCGAACAGTCAAAATCTTTCTTGGCTTTTGGGTTGAAAATCGCCTGAAAAAAACCCCAGAAATATGAGGAATGAACAATTTTGGGTTTTTTTAGAGCTGAAATTTCAAAATCAAGGGTCTTTCGGATCTCTATTATGTTAGGTCAAATATAGGGGGTCTTTTGGAGCAGCGAGATTCAAAAAGTGGGTCTTTCCGGGGGAGCATACCCGTATGGTCATTTGTGTTAATTGCCCCCCCCCGGTGGATATGTTGGTGTGCTTGTTAGTCTGGCTGTAGGATACTGCACATTACAGAGTTGCGTCCCTGAATGATGATATCCTAAATGGTTATAAATGGTATGTCTTGGCCATTGCTCAGCAATAGATATAAATGTATGCGGAGGCTTGTGGGCTTAATTGCCTAGTCTGTGCGTATCGCACTTTAAATCTATTTTATGTATATTGGGATATTATAATAGGGGTGTGTTTGTGAGTGGTGTTGTGAGGGAGTGTTGGCCGAGCGGTTTTCCTGAAAAGACGGGTCTCAGCCGGAAAAGTACGGTCTGCAAGCTCAAGTCGGGTTAATTGCCTTTAGGTGAGATTTCTCTTCCTCTCGCAAAATGTTCCTACTTATAATATCGGGAATCCTGTTATTAAATTCAGTTAATTTGCAGAATATAATTTCCTCTCATTCCAATACACTGGTTATATTGAAAGACAGAGATAAAAAGACCAAATCGCGTCTGATGTCAGGGCAAAGGCACACCGTGATTGGTTGCCGACCTGCGCAGTACGGCATTTTTTGCAGAATTTCAGACGCGAACTAGTCTTTTTATCTCTGTTTTCATTATCATACGTGCAGATATACTGTTCGACGCACTGCGCCATCATCCCTATATCTTCGTGTCAAAAATTGCCGTGATAGTACGTCGAATCTTCTCGTTTTTCAAAAGCTACGCATGGCGATTTTGTTCGAGATAGGCCGAGCGACTCAGGCTAAGCATACCATTTACATGATATGAGATACCATAGCCCTGCCATAGAGCCTGCCGTTTAGTTTCTATTCTACGCTTTGCGCATGATCAGTACCTCATACGGTGTTACTATTATAGAAAATTCGATTTGTTTTCAGGATAAAACGCAGGTTTTGTTTCCAGTACACTAACTCGAAAAGCAATACACTAATTAGCGGGGCCTTGCTGTTTGCTGTGGATATCTTTAACTGCATTTTATAAGTAAAGATTTTGAAATCCAAAGTAAAAATTGTGATATTTTCAACTGTTTGAGAAATGAATTATACAAAGGAACCCGTGTAAAACCCAGGTGCTGTATCTATAATACAATGTACATTTATCGACTTTCTTTATCTGCGTCAATAATAGAATATCGATCCCGGGATATCGATTCAATCGAATTGAAGACATGTCTCCATTTTGAGTTTGTACTACACCTCTGAGCGACAAAGCGATTTCTAGCCAATCAGATACGGTAGGCCTCCTTTTCTTGCGTTCGGTGAAATACCAATCGCCCGTCGCGTCGCTCACCAACGGAGTATTAAGTTTATATTTATAACACTGGCTGTTGACACTGTGCGACGTCTCGTGGTTCGGAGTCACGTAAAGCTGTTGTTCAACGTCTGATTTTTGACATGATTTCTTATGACAATCAACAGTTTTTCTGTAGAATTTATTTTTCAAAACATGACACTGATTTTCAGGCTCGGTCAAACGTGAATCCATACAGATCTATTTCTATCGTTATTGTATTACCCCGATAGACATATGTATATAGGCCTATTTGGGATATAATTATTATGATATTTATTAAGATAAGACGAACATGACGAATACAGCGTAAGCTCGGTCAAACGTGAATCCATGCTAGGTCTATTTATACCATTATTGTATTTCCCCGAATGAATACTCCAGTAAATGCATAATAGATATAGTCATATGTAGGCTATATGTTTCAAAGATAAGATGAGTGTAGCGTGATTATGGCGGACCGAGTACTTAGCAACTACTTTCTCGTCGGAATATTATCAATTTGTGTAATTCTTTCAGCAGGTAAGAAATATGATGTTTTCATTTCACACATTGTAACTAATAAATTATAGTATACAGCCTGTCTCAAAAATTGTGCAAGTGAAAAGCGCCCTATGGCAATTAGAAAATACCGTTGTGACATGATGCTTATATCAACGTCACGGGCGTAGTCTTAGCTCTCAAATGCTCTTTGTTCTGTTCAATTTGCTGGGTTTAATCTCGAGATATGTTTAGTTAAGGGGGTACTACACCCATGTGGTAAATTTGTGACTATTTTTGCATTTTTCTCAAAAAATAATAACACACTGGTAACAAAAGTTATGTATATTATTGGGGCAAGGAATCCAATTACTACACTGTGATTCAAGACAAGCGGTTCATTTTTTATGATAAGAAATGAGGTACATCCTAATTGTACCTTATTTCTTATCATAAATAACGAACCGCTTGTCTTAGGTCACTGAAATTCCAGTGTAGTAATTGGATTCCTTGCCCCTATAATATACATATCTTTTGTTACCACTGTGTTATTAGTTTTTGCGAAATATGCAAAAATAGACACAAATTTATCAAGGGGTGTAGTACCCCCTTAATAACGAAAGGGTAAAATAACAATTGTGCCACTTTTACTAGGGAAGATCAAGAGGACTGTACATGTAAATCAATGATAGCATCACGTGGTTCAAGATTTCCTTCGTGAAATCAAAAGAAAGCATCAATTACACAACAATAAAAATAGTTTTTACTGTTTTTACTGTTTTATCATGATACATGTATTATATGATTCTCTTTATCCACTTAAAACAGATTAAAAGAGAAATAGATATTTCACATTCTGCTGTAAAATTAAATACATGTGCATGTCAATGATTTTATCATGGTAAATACTGTTTTCTTTGTCACTCAAGACATGTTAAAAGACAAACAAATATTGCAAACTTATGCAAGGTAAATGAACGCGTATTATTTGTTGGGAGAGAAATTTAAAAAAAATAATGCATACACGCTGATGTTGATGCGTCTTATGCACGAAGGGGAGTGCATTAGAGTCATCAACATCATTGACATGTGAAGCTCTCTTCCCTAAGAAAAGTGGCACAATTGTGATTTTACCCTTTCGTTGTTAACTAAACATATCTCGAGATTAAAACAAGTAAATTGAACAGACCAAACCGCATTTGAGAGCTAAGACTGGGCCCTTGACCTTGATGTAAGCATCATGGCACAACGATATTTTCTAATTGCCATAGAGGGTGCTTTTCAATTGCACAATTGTGTAGACTGTATTGTAACGATAGGTTGTGTGAAATGTTGATGTTTTAATGTTAACCATACCGTACCAAGAATCCGAAAAACGTACTGTTCCCACTTTTCGCAATTCAATGGAGAATTCGACTCCAAATATCATGATATAAACAGCTCATCGTAATTCCATTACCTTCATTGTATATTTTGTATCCTGTGTTGATCTGTTGAAGAAAAAACATAAAAAAGCTAATATGTACTACATATTATGTACTACATATTATGTACTACATATTATGTAGACCGAGATATTAGACAAGGGGCTGTTATTTAAAAACGACATGCTTTAAAACAAAAAAGAAGCGCAGAAGTTTACAGAGCACTATACGTACAGTCATAAACCGACAAGCTTCAGCATACGTTTAAAACGCTTCGAAAAGCGTTTCAACAATTTGACACAGCGATCGATGAAATGTAATTAATATTCCATATTTCAAATACTATCTATAGGTCAGAAAGAAATCCAAGCATGTTTTAAAGATCCTACAATGGTCAGAGACATCCGCAACCCAGCAACGGCTTTCTACATTACATGGATATGGAAGCCCATAACAACTTCACAAGCAACGTGTGAAATGTATGGACCCGACTATCAGTATGCTTCCAATGTGACAGTAAAATATGCTTTAACAAATAGGGATAATTGTGAAGAAATACGACACGAGAATATGACAGTTTTCGACAAGGAAGGGAGTGCAGAGAGCGTTACAGTAGAATTGGATGAATTGGATCCTTATCATGCTTATTCTACATACACAATTTATTTTGATATATCGTCTGAAGGAAAAGTTCGGCATATTACACAGTGGGAGATTGAGACGGACGAAGGTATTAGTGCTATTACGTAATTGATCTTCTTTTTTTATTTAGCGGGCATTTCTTTCACGACATACAGATGATTTTTGCTAATCATTAACTGTAATAATTATATACTGGCTTACATATTTTAACTTAACTTATTTACACAAGCAAAGACATTTCAACTACAATAGAATTTTTGTGACCTCCAATGTGCTCACAGTTTTGATCCGCATGTGAAAGAATTATTCGGATGATGTGATGATATGAAAAGGTAGTAAAAAATCGTAACATATTCATACTAAAAAACATGAATAGTGTTGATCTCATCGCTTCAATTTTTCCATTTCCGTTGACTACGATGATAATTTCGTATTATTTATTTAATAAAGGTAAACCTGGGAAACCGCAAAATGTCAATGCCACTTTCAAAAACGAAACGATAGTGTTTGAGTGGGACGGTCCGCCATGTGGCCAACGAAGAGCTAATATTACGTCTTACGGAATCACACTATACAAATCAGACTCACCTGACAAGAAAATTGAAAATCAGACAGACGATAGAACTTACAAATTTCAAGATCTTTCACCTGATACAGCATACACGTTTACTGTACAATCAGAAGCAAGTCTGTCAAGTGATCCGGTTTCATTTAACGTGACAACAGATCCAGTAAGACCAGTCCAGGTAACAACTCAGACATACACTTCTTTAACTGTACAATCAGAAGCAGATCTGTCAAGAAGTGATCCAGTTAAAGTTGACGCGACAACAATTTGGGGAACAGATCTAGTAAGATCAACGTTCCAGGCAACAGCTCAGGCAGGCGATCAATCACAAGCAACTCTGCTAAGTGATCCAGATGAAAATGGTAATAATAATAATAATAATAATAATAATAATAATAATAACAACAACAACAACAACAACAACAACAACAACAATAATAATAATAATATTAATAATAATAATAATAATAATAATAATAATAATAATAATAATAATAATAATAATAATAATAATAACATATTCACAGCCTAAAACGTGTAATTTTGTTTTTGAAACACATACATGATTCTTATATAAAAATGAGTACACTTAGCATTTTGATAAAATGCGCACATGCTGCATTTTATATATTCAGCAGCGCCCTCTGTTGTTTGTTAGTAGAGCGGTTTCCGAAAAAATAAAACAACAATATTTGAAACCATAGAATAATTATGGAAACTATTATTTTTATTAGTTAAAAATCGTGATGTATGGGGGTGGCTGGTGGTGGCTACGGGGCGTTAAAAAAAGAACCAACAGCGATATCCAACTAGTTTGGCCCGCAGGGCTACAAAGAAAAAAGAACCACTAAACCTCGAAATGTGGATATCCAACTAGTTTGCACCGCAGGGCTACAAAGAAGCACTAACCGCGAAATATGGATATCCAACAAGCTTTAACTATAAATTAGCCCCGATAGATGGCAGGGCTTGAAGAATGAGGGAAATTATGGGGTAAAAGTATAAAAAAGTAGGGTTAGGGTTTAGGGTTTAGGGTTAGGGTTTAGGGTTTAGGGTTAGTAGGGTTTAGGGTTAGGGTTAGGGTCAGGGTTAGGGTTAGGGTTAGGGTTTGGGGTTAGGGTTAGGGTTTAGAGTTAGGGTTTATTTAAAGTTTCTTAAAAGATTGCACATTAGGAGCCTCACGCAAATTGGTAGACAAATTGTTCCATAACCTAGCATACTGCAGTTACTGTCCGTTTTCCTATACACAATACACAGTGCTCTTTCCCATTGACGCGTGACCTCTACAAATAGCCTACGTTAAAAGTATGGGGATATGACTAGTTAACGTCGCTGTTTGAAAAATAACCGGCCAATATTAAAAGTACTCTTCTAAAGTTTTAGAAAATATAGTTTTGTTACATGTCCTAAATTTTTAGCTAATTTAGATGTTTGGAAATATGCGTACTTTGGTGTTTTAGTTAATGTTATAGGTAATCGTACATTGCCTAGTTAACGTCGCTGTGTGAAAAATAACCGGCCAATATTAAAAGTACTCTTCTAAAATTCTAGACAATATAGGTTTGTAACATGTCCTAAATTTTAGCTAATTTAGATGTTTGGAAATATGCGTACTTTGGTGTTTTAGGAAGGATATGTAAATGACAGATAACACCAAACCATGTTAAGTCTGCAAACCACCATGTTTCTCATTTTCAAGAACGCTGGTTAACAATAAGCACGTATTGTCTCATTTCGTAAACAAAGACCACACAGAATTGTTCTCTAGCGCTCGCTTTATAATCGTTCACCCAACTGAAAGTATAATCCCAGCTCATTGCTCCATTGTACGTGTGAAGCAGAAACATATGTTGTGTGTATTTAACCAGAGAAGATATGATTTTATCAGTTGAGCTGTTTTCAATGAGTGTTATCTTGGTTTAAAAGCTTTTAATGGGGTTTAAGTCCTGCAAAGGTCGAGTTGAATTCTACTGTAGACATGACTGCATCATGGGTCCTTGAACAGAAAAAGGTTTATCCCCATAAGATATAAAATACGTAGTATAACTGATCATTATTAGCATTCCTCAGTATTGAAGCCCACGATAATGATCAGGCAGGACTAAAGATGAGAGTTTTGCAGTGATTTTTGGTGCAAAAACATTTGAAAGTGGTCCGTGTTCTATAATAGATTATTTATTGTGTTTATCAGTATCAATCTAAGTTTTACCAACCCATTGTTAACTTCAAAATTATGTGAAAATTGAACAAACAAAATATATGGATCAATTCAAAAAATAAAAAATAGGCCTAAAGTTGACTCCAGAGAACCAAATTATCTTTACAGCCTAGTAGCAGTCCTTCGTTGAAGTCACCTTTTCATACTGCAGTTACTGTCCACTTTCCTATACACAATACACAGTGCTCTCGCCATTGACGCGCGACCTTTACAATAGTGTATGTTAGAAGTATAGGCATTTGACTAGTTAACATTACTGTGTGAAAAATAACCTGCCAATATTTAAAGTATTCTCCAAACTTCTAGCAAATATATTTCTCTAACATGTCCTAAAATTACAGCTAGGTTAGATGTTCAGAAATATTCGCACTTTGTAAAATATGAGTGAGGGCAAGGCATAGCTAGCCAACTCCCCGTGTTAATTGAATGGAGATTTGACCGAAAATATTGGTAACGGACCGTTCACTTCTGAAGGATGCCACAAAAAAACGGTACAAACTACATTTAAAGTATTCTCTGAAATTCTAGAAAATATAGTTTTGTAACATGTCCTAATTTTTTAGCTAATTTATGTGTTTGGAAGTATTCGCACTTTTGTGTTTTAGGAAGGATATGTAAACGACAGATAACACCAAAAAATATGAAGAAATTATTTCCAATCCGTGTTAGGTCAACAATCATTATGTTGCTCATTTTCAAGAATGCTGGTTAACAATAAGCAGACTATTGTCTCATTTCGTGAACAAAGGCCCACATACCATAGTTACCTTGCGTTTCCTTTATAATCGATTACCAAACTGAAACTATAATACCAGCTCATTGCGATACCGCACAGGTAAAACAGAAACATGTGTACAACCAGAGAAGATCTGATTTAATCAGTTGAGCTGTTTTAAATGAGTGTTATCTTGATTTAATAGCTTTTAATGGGGTTTAAGTCCTGCAAAGGTCATGGTGAATTCTACTGTAGACATGACTGCATCATGTTGTAGATTCCTATAGCATTTCTAGGTAATTTTGTTACTATTTCCATAATACAGGGCGACCAACAACCATATGGTTCATCATGGCTGGGACAGCTGGAGGAGTAGTTGTTATCAGTATGATCATTATTATCATAGTTCATGTGATCATGTTATGTAAAGTAAGTAGAAAACAGTGTACCACCAAGCATCCCACTATTATTATGTGAGTATAAATAGTGCAGACAAATGTAACTATTGTCTGTCCAAATAACTTAGACACCCGGTTTTTAGGATATATTTCGAAAAGTTTTCACTTTGGAAAAATTGATGAAAGAAAAGTTGCTAAACACGGTTAGACCTAACAGAAATTATTAGTAAAGCGATGAAAAAATATTCTTCCTTGTCTACTTTTATTCAATTTTGACCGATTTACAGCAAGATATCTGGGTCCAGCCGAATATTCCTAATGACTTGAAACTTTTGATGGGATAATCTATTTACAGTAAGGGGTGTTTGAACATTGTAATCATGCATATTGATCATTGATTCCACTCTTTTTTCTTTAATCCTTTTACAGTCTAAACGCAGGACAACCGATTCTTTTGTTCTGCTTAGTCGCGCTAAAAGTCGATCGATACATGTTAAAATCAGCACAATTCCGAGATGCACCTTTTTGCTATGAAATTTATTTTCTCGGTCAAATATAAAGCAAAATTTTTTTTTTCTTCAGTAATGTCAAATAAAAACATAGTGCTTGGATGAACATTTTTTATAAAAATCCTGGTGTTAAAATTAAGTATCAAATTGTGTCTTTTAGTGTGATATTTTTGATTTTTATAGGCCTTTAGTTCGCCCGTGAGCTTTTTACAGAATTCATTTTTTAGCGTCTCAAACTAATATAGTTTGCTAAAGAAAGATATTTCCCACCTCTGTAAAGCACATCGTGTGGGTCTATATATTACAGTTTTGTCAGAATTTCCGTTTTTATTTTACCCTTTTTCCCTTCATCCTCCGAAAATGTCAAAATCAGTACTTTATCTCGAGAGCAACCAGCTGAATTAATCGATATTTCAATTGTTGTCAACCAGGTCCCTTTTCCATTGAAAACCAGGATTGCCTGACCAGCGATTTGGTAGCCCAAATCCCCAATTCTGGTACATGAGGTGAATTTTGGAAATTTGCTCCCGTGATAGCCTGCAATTTCAATTTATAGGGGCTATGGATTCCATGATTATGAAAACCATTTTGTCTGTTTGTTTGTTTGTTTGTTTATTTACCTAGGATGAGGTGCATGGGAAAATCCACTGTCCAAACCTAGAAAAATTCGCGTGTTATTAGAGGGGATTTTAATTTTCTGTCCCTCCTATCGCCAGGTGAATTTTGAATGACCCCCCCCCCCCCACCGGGCATCGCGGGTTGGCATTTTCATTACACCCTTCAGACTTGCGTTCGGGTTTGTGTAGGCCTATTTGTCATAATTTAGCGCTATAGGACCTACTTTATAAATGTATAGCTATAGCCGTGCTATATAAATATTATAAGGTACCGGTATGTAATATTATGTAGGCCTATGGGGGTGGGGTGGGTACTCAACACATTTTAACCATGACTTACAATGCAAGGCTCATTGTTGCCATAAATGATTTTACCTTTAGGTCATTATAATAGGTTGTTATAAACTTCCATGTTTAACCTTGTATTGTTTTGGCTGCTTCATTATGACTTTCGGTGGGTTTAAGCAATTTCAAACAAACACAAACTAAAGGCACTATACCCAGTCACCTTCATGACAATTGAAACACCAGGTAATTTCTTTGCTATATTGAAGTTCTGGCAACACTCTATCCAGGCCGGGCACCCAGAGATATCGATCCACAATGCTAGTATTAGCCGAAGATTTCACGCGTGGATTTGAAAATATTTTAGCTGGTAGTCAAAAATTATGGAATCAAAACGGAAATTCTGACAAAACTATAATATATAGACCCACACGATGTGCTTTACAGAGGTGGGAAATATCTTTCTTTAGCAAACTATATTAGTTTGAGACGCTAAAAATGAATTCTGTAAAAAGCTCACGGGCGAACTAAAGGCCTATAAAAATCAAAAATATCACACTAAAAGACACAATTTGATGCTTAATTTTAACACCAGGATTTTAAAAAAATGTTCATCCAAGCACTATGTTTTTATTTGACATTACTGAAGAAAAAAAAAAAATTTTGCTTTATATTTGACCGAGAAAATAAATTTCATAGCAAAAAGGTGTATCTCGGAATTGTGCTGATTTTAACATGTATCGATCGACTTTTAGCGCGACTAAGCAGAACAAAAGAATCGGTTGTCCTGCGTTTAGACTGTTTACTAATTCACAATAATGGCGGTCTACTCAAATGCATTCAACAAAAGCATGTTTGCAATCTACCGCGAGAGGTCGTCTCACACGCATAACAAATACACTACGATCAAATAGGTTGATGACAATATTTGATTGAATGGACTGCACTGTGCCATGATTTCGGTGAAGGACACCGGTTCAAATCCTTTGTTTGGAGCCAATCAATAATTTCATGCACAACCTCTATAACTCAAAAGATGTCACAGTTGGTGCATTATAACAAATGATAGGGCAAGTTACATTGAGCGTGTTTATAGTGGTGTACGGTATTTATACGGTATCATTATACGCATATGGGATTAGAATGGAATGTGACTTATCCGTTATCTCGGCTGTTTATAGTGGCAATCAATAGCGCTATTCTGAATCCAAGGTGGTTGAACTCAGCGTGTTCGAGGTCACCGCAATGCAATGTGGGAGACACAAATATGGTGCCAGTTTCAAATAGTTTGCCGTCGAAACGATACCGACCATTTATAAAAACATTATTGCTACAGTGCCGTACCATATCTGTAGGTGATGTGTTATTACAGTGACAAATTTGAGCTCGGAGAGTTATATTACCCTGCTCAACTTCCTTTAATAACGGTATCGTTAATCCCTGTCTGTTTATAGTGGCCGTATACGGCAAGAATATACTGCAATATCCATCGATATCGAAGGATATCAGTTCCGTATAATATGTGCGGCAAATAGCGCTATTGGTCTGTTTATAGTGGCGACCAATACCGTATAAGATGTACTTATACGCTAAATACCGGATAATCTGGCTCACTATAAACACGCTCTATGTGTCTGGAGTGTATTGTGAATTATACTCCTCACCAATAACATCAGAACATTCATAGGGCATACAATTTGTATTTTCTTAGAATTGGACCAAGCCAAAAGCATGCACAGAAGAAGATTCAAATACAGCGCTGAATTGTTGTAATTGGTTGAGGGACAGCTGGGATCACTGAGTTAATACACTAAGAATAAATATGCCAATCAGAAACACTGTCTGCATTTTATGAACTGAATTATATTTTTCATTTTTATCAAATGATTTTGGTGAGGAGTATAATTGATTTACTATTCATCCATTCACTATCCAAAATCACCATACCTACAAATCTGTATAATGAGACCTTCCAAAATAATGGTACCCAACTTCTACCGGATTATTTTTAAAGTGTTGAGAAAAACCTTCCAATTTCAATAGAATTTCTGGTAAACTCTCACTCAATGCTTTGGAAACACAAAAATCCCGTTAGGTCTCGGCGAATGTTAACACTTTTCTTTCATGACTTTCTTTGTAAGTGGATATTTTTTCAAATAAGTAATAAAAACTGGGTGTCTAAATTAATTGGACAGACAATAGTATGTATACGTACTTGTACGTACTGACGTCATGAAAATTGTATGTGTCGAAATTATAAAATCATATACATCAAATTTGACATGTTTATCGTTAAAAGAATGGGGTGTTACGTAATCAATACAAATTTCGCCATATCTTTATTCAGACTAGACACATGCTATAAAAAATCCACACATACAATTTTTTTTAGCACTCCAGCTCCATTGTCTGAAAATGTAAGCCTCGCACCTGTGAAGATAAACTGTCCCGGACAATGATTCTAAAATCTAATGTACTTCTTTATAATGTTGCAATGAATTGTGGGAAAATCATGACGTTTAGTACGTACAAGTACGTATACGTACTAGTACGCCTTTGTCTGCACTGATAAATGATGCCAAAGGTCCATTTTAGGGACCACCAAAGCCAACGTTTTACATCGAAGGTACCCAAGCTACCTTTATTGCGCAAGAAGTTGAAATTACTGAGTATCTGGTATATATAACATTTTTTCAGACCAAACTATAAAGTAGTAGTGCTCACACTAGCAAATAACAAAGGTGTTCTATCTGTACATATATGTTTTTGTCAAACGAAGTTCATAAACCCAGTATCTGTGTCTTGACAAAATAATTAGATATTGTTCTGGTTGAAGCCAACGAGATTTATAGGCTACTTATATATCAACAATGTCAATATTTTCAAAGGAATATTTTCTGTTGTTTATTTGCTTGAGCTCTATTTGTTTGGTTTTTATTCATGTTAATGTTCTTTTGTAATATTCCTTTGCTTCATTGTTTTCATATTCAGACAAAAAAACGACCGTCAAATGATATTGACACGTTACCACTTCATGAATACGGAAACATTCGCGCTGGATCAACGGGGCCATTAGGTTGGGAAATTCAACGGGAAAACTTTAAAATTCTTGACAAGATTCTGGGGGAAGGCAGCTTTGGGGTTGTTCAAGAAGGCGAAGTGAGGATAGGGAATAGTTGGATTACTGTCGCAGTTAAAAGTCTCCCTGGTAAGTTATTTTAAATGAATCCCAGCAAACACAAAAACGTTTTTAAAACGTTTTAAATAAGTTATATTTTGGGTTTTGGTTTAGGTAAAAACGTTTTAATAACATTAATATGTCGGGTTATATCAAGGTCATGAAATCGTTTTAAAACGTTTTGTATGAAAAACATACTGCAACAATATTTTAAAATGTTTTCGAAATGTCATTGTAAACTATTTTTGCAAACATTTTTGGCCAAATATTTTGTCAACATTTAAATAACATTATGTTAAAATATTTGCACCCAGCAATCACAGAAATGTTCTTAAAATGTTTTTTACAAAACGTTTTAATAACATTTAAATGTCGGGTTATATAAAGGTCGTGAAAACATTTTAAAAACATTATTGTAAATATTTTGGGGAAACATTTTTTGCAAAATATTTTTTCAACCCCAAAATAACATTCTGTTTAGAATGATTTTTACCAAGTTTTTAAAAATGTTTTTGGAATGTTATTAAAACGTTTTTATACCCTTTATATAACCCGACATTTAAATGTTTTCTGTAAAATTTGTGTTTGCTGTGCAGTAAATTACCAACAAATGTTATTTAATGTTATGAAAACGTTTTATACCATTAATGTACCCTTTATATAACCCGACATTTATACGTTTTCTGACAACCTTTAATAACCTTTTGCGAATGATGTCGAAAACGTTTTGTGTTTGCTGGGATATTACCATATTCGGGAAAGGTAAATCTTATATAAATAATTTAATTAGTTTTCGTCTGACGTCAGGATATTAAAAGGTGCGACGTGATTAGTTGTTGACATGCGCAGTCTGGTCTGGTTGACAGGACGTCACGCAAATACGGTCTTCAATTATAGCAGCCTAATACATCATCATGTATTTTATCATTATAAGAATGCTATTTGTTGTTTTGTTTTTACCCGATGTACTGAAACCTTTATCTAACTGAATCTATTATGACTTTTATAACATAACAGTGACATTGTTTCAGAGTCAACTTTAATTCCATTTTTATTTGTATTTTTCATAACAGACGGCGCTGGGGAGACAGAGGTCAAGGGTTTTGAAAATGAATTGGCAATCATGAAGAAAATCGGACGTCACATAAACATTGTATCTTTAGTTGGAGCTTGTAGATTTGAAGGTAGGACATTCAGTTTCCTCTCGTATGGCTGATATATCCCCGGGATATATCTCCTCATCCCCATTTGTCTTTTCCTCTACTTTCTTCTCCCCTTTCTTCTCCTCTCGATCTCCTCTCATCTTGATCTCCTCCCTCCCCAGTCCTCCCCACGAACCTCTCCCTCCCCTCTCCTCTCCTCTACTCTACTATTCTATTTCGTTGCCTCTCATAATTTCTATCTTGATCATAATCTTATTCCTTTAGGAATGTTGTACGTAGCCTTAGAACATGTCACCTTGGGAAATTTAAAAAAATTCTTGAAGGAGAGCCGTATTAGCAATCGTAATTATGAGAATGTGGACTTCGTGACTAATTTATCTCATGCTCAACTTATCAGCTTGGCTTTAGATGTGGCAAAGGGTATGCAGCATCTAGCAGATCGAGAGGTAAGCATATGACTACATCGAAGTGGACGGTTGATTTATGAACAACAAAATCGATTTGGCAAAAGTCTTCTTCTTATTTTACTGTACGGGTACCAAATAGATACACAGCCGGCAACCAATATTATTTTTTTGTACTTTTCTAGATAATACATCGAGATTTAGCAGCTCGCAACATCCTGGTCGGACAAAGTTTCGATGGGCTCGTTGCTAAGGTGTGTGACTTTGGCATGTCACGTGGTGATAGTATCTACAGACAATCCTCAAATGTAAGCGTCCACGTACCTCTACATAAAGATAGACGATATAATAACAAAAAGTAATTATAATAATAATAATAATAATAATAATAATAATAATAATAATAATAATAATAATAATAATAATAACAATAATGATAATAATAAAATTAAGGAGCATTTTGTTGGTTTTATCTTTTGAACCATGAAACCAGTTAAATGAAATCAATTGAATTGTAAACATTTAATAATATATCTTGTATTTTTTGTAGGCACGAGTTCCTGTTAAGTGGACTGCGATAGAGTCATTAACCAGACAAATATTTACCACCAAAAGTGACGTGTACGTATTATAGTAACGTAATTTTGATATTAAAAGTAATAAACTTTGAAACTTTGAAATTTGGACTTATTCTATTTTACATCTTAAAAGCTGTTTTTTTTAAATTTTAAATCATAGGTGGTCTTTCGGAATACTACTATGGGAAATCGTCACACTGGGTAAGTGTATGTCTTAATCTGTTCTTCTTCTAAGTCTCCTATGGGTTTTGTTTACTTTTGTTTGTTTGTTTGTTTGTTTGTTTTTGTTCATATTTACATGTAAGGAGTATGCCGGAATTGAAAAAAGAAGAGTTATGCATAGATCATTTTCCTAATTGTGATAGGTTCAACATAACATAACATAGCATAACATCATATTACATTAAATTACATTACATTACATAATATAGCATTACATTACATTACATTACATTACATTACATTATATTATATAACACAACATAACATAATAATTAATATTACATACCATAACGTATAACATAACATAATATTACATAACATAACATAACATAACATAACATAACATAACATATCGTACTATTTCTTAAAAGTATTTATGATATAGTTATTAAAGTATATACGTAAGTTTCCATCATTATTTCATTCCTTATTCAGGAGGAACTCCATATACCAATCCCAAGATTGAAAATAGGGATCTACCTTTGTATCTCCAAAATAATCACCGTCTAGCTAAACCACAGAATTGCGACGAAATGATGTAAGATATATTTTTCCCCTTCGGACACGAAGGAAGATAGCTCGATCAAAAAAAAAAATTTTATGCTTATTGTAACTATTTTGGATGTGTGAAAAACTATAAAAAAATACCTCATCAAGTATGCAAATTAGGGCATGTGTACAATTGAATACATGAATACAAAACCCACCCAAGTCCATGGGAAGTGATTTTGAGAGAAAAACCTGTGTATCATTTTTTCCTTCAGTTAGATTTACCTGGTCAATATGGTAAGTTTTACGTGCAAATGAGTGGATTAACCTGTATTAGGTATGACACTTAGCATTTCAGGGACTTCGTGGGATTCATTTTAAATTTTGGACTTGGGTGGTTTTTTAATCATATACAAGACAACAATGTTAGAATGAGATTACCACTAGTAAGATAATACAAAATAAAGCACACAGGTATGTATAATGTTGATAAGCATTCTGCCATGTAATATAAACCACACACTTTCTTTTACTAAACCAGTTTTTTTTCTTCAAAAGTCGCTCTCTAGCAATGAATGTGTTACAAGTGAACTTTCATACATACTGGATTTCAATCAATGTGTTACAAGACTCAAATCATGGAATTGGGTGATTCTTTCATACATGCTATTTTTCACATGCTCAATAGCCACAGAGAATGAATTTGAGTTGTTCTTTCATACATATGACAGGCCTATGTATAGCAACAATTTCCCATGCTTAACTCAATTTGGTCAAAGTATGGACTTGGGTGGGTTTTGTATTCATATATTCAATTGTACACATTGTGACTAAGTGACGACGTTTACAATGATTTTTTGGATACAATTGTACACATTATGACTAACTTATGGCAGTAAAACTTGGTAACATGTGTGAAGCAACAAACTTTAACCCTTTGTTTCTTTTTTCTGTTGTCTTCATACGTCCGTATCTGTAGGCTCTTAACTGTCATTAATTTGGTATAAAATGCTAATACACATTTCTTGTCTTTGGAGAGACCGAGAAAGACATCACACTTAATAAACTTGATTTCTGAGACTAATTTGGTTAATCCACCTTACACGATCCATTTTCGGGCACATCACCGACAAATTACTCCTAACTACCTCTGTAATAATAGGCCTACAGAGTGGTTTTGCCAAAAAATGTATCCAGAGCAATTTATAAACTGAAAGGGAGAATTAACAAAAGAGTTAAAAACTACTTATAATGATGTACAAAGTATACTAAATAACTCCTATAATATTATATTGATAAGATTAGTCACACTGTGTACAAATGAACACAATATATTAGTCTTATATTTACAAGGTGAGACACACTGTGTACAATTGTACACACCATTTAAAAAAAAATTCTACACCACATATGTTTGAAGCATTTGATCAAAAATAGTGTTCCATGTTTTCTACAGGTCTTACACTAATCCCCTGACTAGAATTTAGCTTGTCCACAATGCTATTTCATATAAAATCAAAAAGGGAAAGTACCTGTCTTCTGCAACGTGCTGTAGTGGGTGATGCCCTCTTAGATTATGCAAAGTGACATTCAGTTAGGCGAGGGCGCTCTGCACTGGAGGATAGCATATGAATACACAATTGTGCACATGGTGTTTGATTGCAGTAATATGCTTCCCCTGGTATGCATGGAGCAATAGAAGTCCATGTGTACAATTGTACACAGTATGTACGAAGGGGTTAACCAAAAGCAAAAGTTATAATAACCTAACACCGTAAATGATACAGTAAATGACTATCATACATGTACAAGAGCCGCATATCAGTAACTGCATCTGCTGATCATTATCTTTCTCAAGCCGTTGGCCCGGGTGGGTTGGATAGGCTATGCTATGCTCGACTAGTGTTCTTATATCATTTATTTATCTTGCTTTTTTCCTATTAGAAATAATTTGCATTTTCTCTAACTGTTGTTTCTAGGTATGACTTGATGTTTCGATGCTGGGCAGGAAGGCCAGCAGATCGACCAACATTCGCTCAACTTGTTAGAGAATTGACTAATATATTGGATGATGAAGGGGTAAGTCGTCCTTTCGTCCTTATTGCGATGGGTTTTGGCCTACTTATTTCCTCACAGCGTTGCAGAATAAAAAATAAAATAATCGTGCTGTCTATATAATCAGGAAACTACAGAGTGTACATTTAAATTTGTCATTACAACTTCATGTTGATATTCAAACAGTGCTATAAAGTTGTCTTACCAAGGAATGTGTTTGTATTAAAAGAAATGATTGTTTTACAACTTGGATGAACTAGAATTACTTTTATGCAAATCCGAAAATTGCAACAGATATTTTTCATTTCTTTAAGATTTAGCGGTATTACCAGATTGTACGTACAGTTGGGCTACATTAATAGCCTCATTATAGTTTTATTGATACTGGCAAAATACTTGCCTGTATGTGCTTGTTGTTCTGCTATAGCGTTATGAATCTGTTAATGATACTATAACCACACAGTCAATTAATTTATGTCAACATGTCCTTTTCACGAGGCTGTGTTTATATAACTGAATTCATTTATACAAGCACAACCTTGAGTAAATTAAAGAGAGTACTTAAGGGATCTGGAATGGGCATTTCGATAGTATTTTTTGTGGGACATGAGAGCACATCAGACATATCGAATTGCATTCCTAATACGAAGAATGTCTTTCTGATATCAAATAATTTTCATTTTTTGAAAATCACGATGTAATACAAATTTTATGACAAATTATTAAAATTTGATATTTTTCATATTTTTGATATATAACAGTCCTCGAAGTAAATTTTATAAATCTAATGACATATTCTTAAAGTGTATGTAGCTGGGAGGAAAAGTCGATCAATTGAAAAATTTTGACCTTTCATGTTGAAAATATGGATTTTTCCCCCAAAATGACCTATTTTTTTGTGTTTTGGGAAAAAGATCCATATCTTCAATACGAAGGTCAAAATTTTCAATTGATCGTCGGCTTTTTTTCATCCCACCTACATACACTTTAAGTAAAAATCATCATTTGCGAATTTCAAAAAATCAAAATTATTTTATATCAAATATCTTCGTATTCAGAATGCAATTCAACATGTCTGATGTGCTCTAATGTCCCACAATAAATACTGTCCAAACGTTCATACCCCATCCCTTAAATGGGGAAACTTAGGCAAGCGATAAAGAGAAACTATATTTACTTTAGCACTTATGTATTCTGCCAATTGAGACTTAATGTCTGTTAAGTGAGGGCTGTATTTGAACAGTTATGGGATTAGTTAATAATATTATTTTGATAGGTTTCAGGTGGTGGTCGCAGTGCATTCTCTAAATTCAGTAAATTTCCACCGTCAACCGTATAATTGAATGGGATTATTTTGAAATTTTAAAACGCTTGAAATATCACAAACAAATAGGCCTATGTTAATAAATAATATAAATACAAGCTAAAACCGTTGGGCTTCCACAAAATTAACCGAGTATATTGGAAAATTGCATACGGCCGGGCGGTGTCACAAGTTGCCGGCTCTATCATGCCACTCGCCGCCTGATAGGTTTCTACCTCTTACAAATGTTATTCGGGTCAAATTTATTGTCAGAACACGGAGATAAAATAGCATTGAAATAGAAATAGATGTATCAAGGACGTTTATGAACATTAATAAATAGATGTATCGAGGATGTTACGTTTATGAGCATTAAGACATAGATGTAACAAATTGTTATACGTTTATGAACATTAATAAATAGATGTATAGAGGATATTACGCTTATGAACATGATTTTCAACATTGTTAACAATATTGCTAGTATGTCAACAAATGAAAGTTCTGTAATTTGTTGAAATTCTTCAATACTAAATTATTTTGAATGTCATCAAATTGTAAATCTCTAGTCACATTTTCGATGTACTAGCTATGTCGCAAAGACGTTAACTTCATGTACAAAACATGCATTAACGCCCTTATTTTGTAAACATTGTATACCGATAGCTACTTTAATCAACAATAAATGTTCTGTAATTGTTCATTATCCTTCATTTCTATTAGACTTTTAGTGTATTAGCAAGTAGATGTATATGTATAACAGATGTTATTAGTTTGTAAACACTTTTTTTCATAAACATAGGATACCCAAAGCTACTTATTATGCTAACAATGAACGTTCATTGACTGTTAGGTTAAGTAAACGTTACAGGATAATATGTATTCAAATTCTGCCTCAAGGTTCCTGCTTAAATTGTGTTCAAGAATCAACTAAGATTTATTTGGCCCACCTTTTGCCAGTAAATAGGCTGTCATGAATTATCCAGTGTATTTTTATTATACGTGCCCGGTCTTATCACTTGGTACACAATAGCTCACCAATCTGAAAGCCTGTTTTAATCACAATGGTCAGAATTAAATAGTCAAAATGATTAGACAAATAGGCTACATACACTGAGTACAGTCTCATTGCAAGATCATGGGCTAAGTACCGTAGTCCTTGTCATTTGAGGTACGTAAAAACATACTCATTATGATCGATGCGAATTATAGAAACAGTTCAAATAATAAAATAACTACACCTTTATCTTGACACTTCCTCATTTGCTCGCCCTGTTCCTTTTTAATGGATTTTTTTCCATAAGAATGGCAATGTAAAACATTGTGTCAACATGAATGGTCAATATCGAATGAAGAGTTTATACTCGATCGATTTTGCAGAAAGCGATTCTTACGCATGCTCTTTGTTTACTTCCGGCATTTTAGAGCGTCGAGAGCGAGCCGATCAATCGATATAGATCGCTGAAGCAAAAACGAAGTTGCTGTTTACGAGTTTAATTAATGTCAACTTTCGAGCGATGTCGCTAGTCACATGAACTACATTGACGGCTATTGACAAATCATTGCGTACCACCGGGTTTAATTGCTGTTTTTTTTCTAATTAATTAAATGTTGGAAGTGAATTTCAAGATAATTATAACCGATGCATGTTTTTAGAAGGTACTTTTTATTTGAACAGATTTAATACAATAATGTCGTCTTCAATCACCGCGATTTGCGTGATAGTATAAATGCAAAAACGACGGGCGATGCAACGCAAAATTGCCCATCGCTTTTCAAAAGCGATTCATCGCAATCGCTCGGCGATCAAGTATAAATTCAGCATGACGTTGCGATATTTTAAAAGAGGGTTGCCTATACTTCTAAACGCAGTTCCAGCCAACTTTAACTTGGAATTCAATTTGTACTTTTAACAATGAAAAGTAGAATGTTGATAGCATGAACTGTATCCAAATCAAACAATTACAATCAGTCTTTCACATCAAAGAAGACAATTGCGGAAATGTTATAAATAAAGTAGTGAATAAAAACACAAATTGCTAATATAAGCTGCTAAAGAAAACAATTATAAGACAGTGTTAAGGATTGAGGAAGTCGTCCAACTATGCATTATTTTATTGTTTGTTTGTTATGTATTGTTTTTATAGGTGTATGTTTTAACCTCAATACGTGGAGTTGACAACTTCCGGTTTGTGAACATCTATCCAGATGACGACTAAGCTTAGACCCTACGTAGAGTGATCGGCCTACATACTTGTGGCTCAGTTGATATGAGTTGTACTCAGAGTACTGAGAACTGATGTCATACCAATCAATTACACTCAGCATTTATTTCGTTTTTTATTCATATTTTTGAAAGGGGGTTCCGCTCAGTGGCGTATCCGTATCCAGGGGAGCCGGACAATGCCGGGGGAGTGTAAACTCTAAAGTTTAAAGACTAAAGTGTCATTAAAATGATTGAAAATGGGAACTTAGCTTTGCTTTGCCCACCCAAATTGCAATAATTTTGTAGTCCATTATGTGAGGGGAGAAGGGGCCCCAGGAGTCAACATTGTCCATTTTCACCGTATCTGAACGGGGTTTCTATGTGCCCCATTCATTCGACCTCTCTTTCGAGTCCCGGCACCCTAAATCCGCCCTGCTCAGTATTTCTAAAAGCATGTAAAATACTCCGGGAAAATACTATATATTATATAGAATTATATATACCCGGGGGGATCACTCACATAAATGGTCTGTACGCATGCGTGACCAAAAAACAAGTAAAAGGGGTGTTTTTTAGGCAAGGCAAGTTACACGCGTGACGCGTTTAGGGTCTAAAAAACAGTGATTTTCAAGAATAAGGGTAGTTTTCTGAAACTGGACAACTTGTTTAGGGTACCTTTTCAAATTTTTGGTAAATTATGAGTCCAAAAGGGTACATTTGTTGCATTTTCACCAGCCAAAAACTCATTAGGGGGTAAATTCTACACTAAATTACCTTATTAAGGGGCTAAATTTGCTGGTAGGGTAAAACTCGTTTAGGGGGTGTTTGAAAAAAATTTGGTCACGCATGCGTACACTGTCATATTTGAGTGGCCCCCCCGGGTATATATATCATGCAACTCAATAAAAATTGTATTGCCTTGTACATTACACTTGTCAGAAATACACTTATTCAATTAGATTTTGTGGGCGAATGGGATGTAGTCATAATGCAAATATTAATATATACGACCGTCAAAACTCTATTAACATTTAAATAAAACCTTGTTAGACTCGAAGATTCAATGCCACATGTCTGCCCTCACTGGCTCTATGACATTCGATACTTCACCAGTTTAATCTTTTTTAAATCGAGATTTCGCGTCTCGAAAAATTGCGGCCATCTTGCATTTAATTTGGGTCACGTTTCTTGACCCACAAGGAGTATATAATGTACCCATCCTATTGCTTTTATCACCTTGGACTCAATTGGGTCTCTAATCTACAGCACTATTTCGTGAAATTATATTTAAGCATATTATTTAATCATTATAGCAACTACCGTATTTTGCTTTTGTTCACTTTTGTACCGCGTGTCGGGTGTGTGTCTGTCATAATTGACTTGTATATAATACTTCAACGATAGTCCTAAAATTACACATAATGGAAATTTGCTTTTATCTATCTATTAGTTAGGGGAAAAAGTTCACTTTGGTGACCACTCTCTGGCTAGTAAGGTTTGACGATTGATTCGACTTCTATGGACCATTTAGAAAAAAAATAGCCACCATGTCCCTCGCGAAAATCCCGGCATTTTTCGCTAGAGGCCAAAATCCAAAATGGCCGCCACCGCCATTTTGAAAATTTAAGTTTTGAACCAGAGCACCTATAATCATGCACAAAGACACTTTTTCGGATATGTCGAGTACAAAGATTCCGATTCTGACATTAGTTTGACATTACGGCATCATTTTCACCCAGAAATCCAAGATGGTGGCCGGCACCATCTTGAAAACTTTAGTTTTGAACAAGAGGACCTTAAATCGTGTACAAAGACACTTTTTTGGATAAGTCGACCACAAGGATTTCAAATTTGACAATACTTTGACATTACGAACTCATATTTACCCAGAAATCCAAGATGGCGGCCGCCGGCGTCATCTTGAAAAAAATAAGTTTTGAACCAGATTACCTAAAATCGTGTACAAAGACACTTTTTCCGGTAAGTCGACCCCAAGAAATCCGAATCCGACATTAAGTTGACGTTACAAAATAATTTTTGCCCAGAAATCCAAGATGGCCCCCATTTGGTAGAGCGTAAATGTGATTTTTGAATGAGAGCAGAAGCATAAGTGTGTCATTTCCGCCTTATCTGGGGTTCATGTCTCTTATATGGGGTGTCAACTGCCTTATCTTGGGTTTACATCCCTTATCTATGGATAAGGCGCCTTATCTGTGGTTTAGACGGCCTTATCATGGGTTTACGTTCCTTACCTGTGGCTTAGATGCCTTAACCTTAGCATATCGCAGTCTAAACCCAGATAAGGCATATAAACCCCAGATAATGCGCCGTAACCCCAGATAAGCGACGTAGACCCCAGATAAAGCAGTCTAAACCCCAAATAAGGCGCCTTAACCCTAAATAAGGAACATAAACCCCAGAAAAGACATCTAAACCCCACATAAGGTGCCTTAACTCTAGATAAGGGTTGTTAACCCCAGATAAGGGTCGTAAACCTCAGATAAGGCATCTAAACCCAAGATAAGGCGCCTTAACCCCAGATAAGAGACGTAAACTCAGATATGGCAGTTTAAACCCCAGATAAGGCGCCGTCTGGGTTTTATTTCTCTTATATTAGGTTTATGTTCCTTATTTATGGTTAAGGCGCCTTATTTGGGGTTGGGACTGGTTTATCTGAGGTGTACGTCCATTATCTGGGGTTACGGCGCCTTATCGGGGGTTTAAACTGTCATATCTGAGTTTACGTCTCTTATCTGGGGTTAAGGCGCCTTATCTTGGGTTTAGATGTCTTATCTGAGGTTTACGACCCTTATCTGGGGTTAACGACCCGTATCTAGAGTTTGGGCACCTTATGTGGGGTTTAGATGCCTTATCTTAGGTTTATGTTCCTCATTTAGGGTTAAAGCGCCTTGTTTGGGGGTTGGACTGCTTTATCGGCGGTCTACGTCCCTTATCTGGGGTTACGGCGCATTATCTGGGGTTTAGATGCCTTATCTGGGTTTAGACTGCGATATGCTAAGGTTAAGGCATCTTAGCCACAGGTAAGGAACGTAAACCCAGGATAAGGCCGTCTAAACCACAGGTAAGGCGCCTTATCCCTAGATAAGGGATGTAAACCCAAGATAAGGCAGTTTAAACCCCATATAAGGGACATGAACCCCAGATAAGGCGGAAATGACACATTTATGCTTCTGCTTTCATTCAAAAAATCACATTTACGCTCTACCAAATGGGGCCATCTTGGATTTCTGGGCAAAAATTATTTTGTAACGTCAAATTAATGTCAGATTCGGATTTCTTGGGGTCGACTTACCGGAAAAAGTGTCTTTGTACACGATTTTAGGTAATCGGGTTCAAAACTTATTTTTTTCAAGATGGCGCCGGCGGCCACCATCTTGGATTTCTTGGTAAATATGAGTTCGTAATGTCAAAGTAATGTCAAATTTGAAATCCTCGTGGTCGACTTATCCAAAAAAGTGTCTTTGTACACGATTTAAGGTCCTCTTGTTCTAAACTAAATTTTTCAAGATGGTGCCGGCCACCATCTTGGATTTCTGGGTGAAAATGATGCCGTAATGTCAAACTAATGTCAGAATCGGAATCTTTGTACTCGACATATCCGAAAAAGTGTCTTTGTGCATGATTATAGGTGCTCTGGTTCAAAACTTAAATTTTCAAAATGGCGGTGGCGGCCATTTTGATTTTGGCCTCTAGCGAAAAATGCCGGGATTTTCGCGAGGGACATGGTGGCTATTTTTTTCTAAATGGTCCATAGAAGTCGAATCAATCGTCAAACTTTACTAGCCTGAGAGTGGTCACCAAAGTGAACTTTTTCCTCTAACTATATTTATCATGTTAACCGTCAAATCGCCGCAGAAGTAGTAACAAGATTAATAGCCATAGCGATAGGTAAAATCAATTTTTGAATGTATTGCCTTGCACTATATAAAGCAGGCTGCACTCATCACCTGCCATGCCTATGTATGTGTAATCATAGATTGAATACGATACCGCTCTTTTCAAAGACACTAATGGAACAGGTGCGAGTGAAACGTTCATGGACTATTATGTTAAATTTATTTAGAATTCCGATCCTCTGAAATCTATGGTGCGATGCAAAGGTACAGCGTACCTCTCGTGCAGGGCAATACATTCAAAACATGTTTTCACATATTGCTATGGTAATTCGCCAGTGAAGTTACGTAATGTTACTATGTCCACGGGATCACGCGCTTGAGTATAATGAACCACTATCGAAACAATCACTGCAAAAAGTATATGGCACTCGAAGGCGTACCAAAATAGCGTGATCCGAGAAGCAAGAGAATTATGTAACCACTTCGATGCTGAATTAATCCTGTTACATCACTACCGGTACTTCTGTGGCTTCTGTCAACGCTTATCACATTCAGACAGTTGTATGCACTCATTTGGAGTTATATTGACATTTTTATTATCATTTTATTTTGTTAATGTGATGTATAGGAAAAAACTATGAAGCCTATATTATTAACATTTATATTGTATTACACAGAATGGGAATATTTCATGTCTTTTATTGCATAGTTTGGATGATAAGCATGATAAATAAATAAATAAATAAATAAATAAATAAATAAATAAATAAATAAATAAATAAATAAATAAATAAATAAATAAATAAAGAGAGACAGGGAGATAGTGAGGGATGGAGATTTTGTATATATATGTAAAATATTTTTGTATAAAAGGCTTTTATATTTTGGTGCTCAATAAAATTGTCTGAATGAATTTAAAGAAAAGAAAACATCTCATGAGTTGTTAAATTTGTTCAATTATTGAAGTCAGTGTCGCAGTTTGCGATAAAATGAAAAATATCCAAAATGGTACTGCACTCCCCTGCTCGTCCTGACGTTTTTCACACGAGTGACAGAAAAATTGGAGAGAAAAGGTGTTGCCAGACGCTTGATTGAAATGAATATTTGACTGATTACCACAAACTATACCTTTTTTGCATTTTCCTACTCCATTAGGGGCTGTGCAATAATTATGAGTCTTCGGGGAGGCTAAAATTGGGGGGGGAAGCAATTTTTGGCAAGCCGAGAGGGGGGCAAGCGATTTTTGGCACACATTCATGGGGCGCCTTTTAATAAAACGCTCTAAAAGGCGTAGGAAAACAGTATACGGAAATGCTTAAATATGCAAATTTTCCTGCTCGCTGCGCTCGCAACATACATCTAGACCATTTAAAGGCCCATTCAGTGATTTGCTCATCCGGACGATCGTAAAAATCATCAAAATTCAGATTTTGGTACCTTTGTAATTGGCATAGATGTGCTAACATAGCCTGCTAGTGGTTCGGTCGAAAGCCGTGTATTTTAGACAAAATAAAGCATTTGCATGATTCTGGACTTTTGATACTGACAGTACAAAAGTCCGACTCGAGATCGAAAGAAGCTCACTCTCCACGTACCAACACGCGTTGCGTATTGTTTCTACTACTTATTACATCAGTAGCTACTATTTTAAACAAAATACACAATTTTAACTGTTTTTCATATTTGAATTGACCGTTAGTTTGCCTCGGTGACCTTTAATTGCTTATTTTGTTTTCTACTACAAAATTGTAGCTTAAAAGCGTCTGTTTTAAATCAATTTAGACTCTACTTCCCCGTGTTAGAAACACTGGACTAGGAAGTTTTTCCAGTCGATTGGTGGCGCACTGTACGAAAATCTCGATTTTCTCAGAGTTGAAGTAGAAAACCTTTCTAAAACTTCTGTTTTTTGACTAATTTGTCGATGTACTCAGGGGAAAAGTGGTTTAATGAAATTCTGTAGACTTATTCTTTATTTCTAAGCAACTCTGACAAATTTCCATTTTTTTAATGTTCCTGTGAAATCACTGAAAGGGCCTTTAAGGTTTGCAAATTGGGATCCAAAAAATTAGGCATGTTCAAGGGGGGGGGCAAAGAATTTTTGGCGGTCCGAGAGGGGGGGCAAGCGATTTTTGGCGAGCCGTTTGAAATTCCCCAGGGGCTCATAATTATTGCACAGCCCCTTAGTCTTACTTTGTGAAGGAACTTCTTTAATTTCCTGATAATTAGTCGAGTTGGAATTTGAATGGAATTTTATTCTCACTCCATGAACGTTAGCCCCTGGTTTATACAAGGTCATTCCATCTGCGCATTTATACAGAGTATAACATTACGTCATATATAATGGACTACCAAAACCTCTAAAATAACCAAAACACATATATTTTAGCTTTTTAGGTGCGCTTGATTGCACATATATTGTGAGGAAACGGCGATAATATCCCCGATAGCTTAGGCTGGATGTTTACACTTTCCATCTCCACAGATTTCTTGAAGGTATATTGATGCATGAGATGAGTGTAAACGATGAAGAGTTCCATTCTGGCAAGTTGCTCTCCAAGGTAAACACGTTTACCTGGAATTTTAAGACAAAAAAAGCACCTAAAATTGGTATCCAACAATAATGTCGGGCTTATTTGTCAACTCCTGACTGCTGGTACCGCTTGCAACTGATTAAAGGAGTGCACCATTTGATTCCAGGGGAAACGAAATAAAAAATTCGTCCACTAGTGAGAAAAAAAAATCGCCTCACTGATGAGTTAAAACAATTCTTCCGCCCATCTCTGTATAAAAGTATGTATTAAAAAAATATATTGACCGCCTTCGGGGGGTAAAAAAAAATCAGCCGCCTTCGGCAGCGAAAATAAAATTCTGCCTGACCCAAACTCCCATGCCCCATGAGAATCAAATGGTGCATCCCTAAAGAGAGTTTGCACTGTGCTCATGCCACCACTATTTACCAATATTTAATACCATGCTATTACAACGAACTCAAAAACATTCCCATCTCAACATTTCCATGTTATCACTACGTGCAGAGTACATTTCTTTTACCTAACATGCTTGAATGTGAACATTCATTGAAAGACATTTTAGATCAATCAGCCGATGGTTTTTAGTTATTTTTTCTGTTTTGGATAAATTATGTCATTGTCAGTAACACAACTCTTCCATTTTAATCTAAGCATATTTAAATTACTATCAGTTATATGTTGGTTATTGTAAAAAACTAACCTCGGAATATTCCAAAGGGCCTGCCACGGGCCGAATGCCAAATCGAGGGTTCAGAACCAGAAAGTGAACATGAAGTTGCTCCTTGTTTGGCCTTCAAAAATCAATTCTTCTTTCACAATGTCTTTTGTTTTCTATTCAATTTTGTCTTGTACTCTATCTTCTATAGTGCCATGGCGACTTTATGCTTAATTTGTGGGAGCAGGAGATTGAGAGTTGGTATCCAAAATTATGCAAATGAGTGGAAGAGGTTACGTGAACATTGAACAAACAGTTCCAAGATCTTTGGGTGTGATACGTAGATGTTGAATGTGCACCATACAAAGTGCTCGTTATATGTTTTACGTACATATTGATATCCATCAATAACTTCGCGCCGCGTGACGTAGTTGCGGATTGTGCGAAACAATGACTTCCCAGCGCAACAATCATCCGAGCCGGAACACTTCGCGCACGCGCAATTAGTGTTTTTTCACATGACATGATTCGCAATGTTAGTTTTTTAGGCTGTTTGACTTTTAGAATCGCGAAATATTAGTTAGGATAGAGGTTCTGATTAATTATTTATTTCAACAAATTTCAGAGAATAAAATCTTGGTTTCTGGTTAAGTGAGGAATTAAACAATAACGGTGATGAATTAGTTATTAGCTTTATATATATTTAAAAAGAACATTTTGCCCTGGACAGTGGCGTAGCGTGGGTCTTCGGATGGGGGTGGGGGTGGGTGGCACCGGGTCTGATTGGGGGCACAAGCCGTTTATTGGCAATTTTCTAAATTTTGCAACCGATCGGGGGCGCGTGCTCACCCCCGTGCCCCTATGACGTTACGCCACTGGCCTTGGACATCATAATATCCCAAGGTTAAGATTTTTCACAATGGCCTTCAAATAGCTGACGCGCCTATAATTGGTGGAATGTGTCTGTAATAAAAGATAAAAATAAAACCAACTTTTCTCGTATCGGTGTCGATCACAAGGCTGGGTATATTAAATCTTATAAGCACACCGTAAAAACTCGATAATTAGCATATGTGCTTACTGTCGAGCGCTTTTGAAAACATGAAATTGTCCCAACGTCCGGCGCTTGATCAACTGGGCTAATGGGATTGAGGCACACATTTGCAGTTTTACTTGTTCTTATATAACTATGTGTATCGATGATTTGCTCAAAAACCTTAACACTTTTGTGAATGGGGCTCTTCATATTTGCATATGTTTTAATGGCGTTCGATAGTAAGCACATATGCTAAGTCTAACTATCGAGTTTTTAGGGTATGGTCATTAATATATCATACCTGCACCGAAGACAATGTTTTCTGGAATCTTTTTGATTTGTCCTTTCAAATCAAGGAATCGCTCGGGTTTGAATTCGTCTGGATCCTGCCAAATGTAGGTATCCCATGAAACACTGTAAAGACTGGGTAGCAAATAGGAACCTTTGGGGATATTAAATCCTTGGAAATCGGAAATATCTTCATTAGCATAACGTGGAACAGCCAAAAATACGATGCTTGCAAATCGCTGGATCTCGTGGATAACCGCAACTGTGTAAGGCAGCTCAGGTTTGTCTGACATTTTGGGTAAGCGATCTCGTCCGACAATTGAGTCAATTTCTTCATGCACTCGTTTTTGTACGTCGGGATATTTCAGCATGTATAATAAAGCCCAATGTAGGGTGGTAGAAGTTGTTTCTGTTCCTGCACGAAATAAATCTTCCACCGTAGCAATTAGTTCTGTTCCGCTCATGTAAGTGTGCGTTCTTGATCTTTCTTCAACTGCATATCATTTAAATAGATATCTATGTAATCTCTCATATTTTCGCTGTCAAGAGTTTCACGATGTTTATTTATGATATCCTGAATTGTCTGACGAACCGATATTATTATTGGTATTGACCCTTTGGGGATAAATGGGATCATGGTGAGGTATGATAGCAGTTTAGGCGCAATTGTAAATGCCATTGTAAAACCAGGGTTGTCAAGAATTTCTTGTTGAGAATGCAACAATTGTTTGAATTCATGGTCATCGTATTCAAACCGCTTTCCAAAGATAACAGAACAGATAATATTGGAAACAGCATTGCGGAGAAGGTGTGTTGGATCAAAAGGCTTGCCTTGTATGGAGCCGATTTCTTTCATGAAATATTCACTCTCTGTAGCAATTTGATCTTCAAAGGTCCTCTTTCCTACTCCAAATGATCTCAAAACGGTCAAGGAAAATCTGCTATGCTCATACCATGACTCCCCTGTCGACAATATAATACCTGAAACAAAATGAAAATTCTTTTGTCAAGACAATGCATATACTATGTTTGTTTGCTTGGCCGGGGGCTCAAAACGACTACTATCCGTACCAGTCAGAACTCTTTCCCCATCCGAATCCCCAGTAAAAAAGTTCACTTTTTGCGGGAATTTTGCGCACAATTTGTTGATTTCGGCTTCCCCTTGTCTGAATTTCACTTTCCCTATGCTCACCTAAAATAATTCTGGCGCCGACACTGTGTAGGTACTGTTATTCTTGTTGTTGTTGTTGTTGTTGTTGTTGTTTTAATGCAACCTCTGTCATAGGTTTTTACTTTTTGAATCTTTAAGAATGTGTTTTGGGATCACATCAGGTCCTGTTTTCTTTGGAATTATAACTGCACTCTGTGTGCACAGAGTCTGCTTCAACGATGATAAGAAATGTCATCCTTTTTCAAACGAAAATTTAAGGATTGGTTTTGGTCACGTGGTTTACTATTGTCCTACCTAAACTCTTGACGGATGTTATTACCGGCGCCTTTGTCTCTACCATTACAAAAAATTGTAGAAAGCAGTTTCGGTTTTCATTTGAGTTTCTTCCGTAATCGTGTGACCGGAAACTTTCTTATTTAAAGTCAACGGTTCAAAGTATAGACAAAAGAAGTCAATAACCGGTATTATATTTGTATGTTTATAGTGGCGACCAATACGCTATATGACGGATAAGCTGCGATAACGTTATTCAAGGAAGTCGAGCAAGTTATATAACTTTGTAGGTGATTGTGTTATCCCAGCGACAACTCAAAATGATGTTCCGAATGGGACCAGTATCGTTTCGACCGCAACCTATTTGAAACTGGTCGATTTATGTGTCTGCCACATTCCGTCAAGAAAACCTCATTTGAACCTGCCTTATAAGCAGTGAAAGCACGAAGATCAATCATAGACCTTCAGCATCATATATCGAGGCGCGGAAAGACACCAAATTGGTGTCGTATGACCTTTGACATTCTTTTGTGGCGAGTGACATGGTCTTTCAATTCACGCCGAGTGTCCTTGACAGGCGTGACTATGCTTCAGTGGTCATGAAAGAATTAAATAACCTCTGCCCCAATAATCCCGAGCTATTGTCTGAAACTGCTCCTCGGAATATGTATCATAAGAACTCAGTCTTCAAATGAAGGTCATGTAACGACCAAAAGATAAATTACTGACTATCATTGAAGACTGAGTTCTGCAGTCTACACGAAGACGTGGGGAATCAACAATTGACCTCCCAGTCCGCGTTAAATGTCCTCGGGTTTAAAAAAATGTAACGCTTAGCCAACGGAGGAACACTTTATTGATAAACCATCTAATTGACGTATATTGCTCCATCATCTCGTAAGTAAAAATTATCCAAAACCGGGGTCTAAAGTTTTTGACACCTGAACCGTGGTGTTGGCAATATTGGATGTACCTTATTGTATAGCTTTTGTTCTCGGATCGATCAAGATCAGAGTTATAAATATGTTCTTTCTAGGCAAGCATTCAGAATGTGAATGGTATTTTTGATAGACATATGCACAGAAAGACGAACAGAGATTGCATATAGCGTCACCAGAGTATGACATACGTATGACAGAATGATAGAATAACCCATACCAACCCAGCAAACACAAAAAAAACATTTAAAAACGTTTTAAACAAGTTATATTTTGGGTTTTGGTATAATTAAAAATGTTTCAATAACATTAAATGTCGGGTTATATAAAGGTTATGAAAATGCGTTAAAACGTTTTGTATGAAAACACACTACAACAATATTTTTAAAATGTTTTAAAAATGTTATTGTAAACTATTTTTTGCAAACATTTTTTGCAAATATTTTGTCAACACCTAAATAGCATTATGTTGAAATATTTACAGTAGGTTATCGAAAAATGTTTTTTAATGTTGTGAAAACGTTTTATGCTCTTTATATAACCTATATATAACCCGACATTTAAACGTTTTCCGACAACCTTTTATAATAAACCTTTTGCGAATGATGTCGAAAATGTTTTGTGTTTGCTGGGAACTTCCAAGTTAAAGTTAAAACTGCAGAATAGGTTGACAAAATTGCACTTCAAGTTTTGGTGTATATTCTATGTCTCGAAACTATCACCATGATCGACCGTTCCATCAATACCGGTATTTGCACCTCTAAAGTCATTTGGCAAAAGTGCTTCAGGAATGTTTTTAGCAGAAAAACCTACCTCTTCTGTAAAATATATTTTTTACACACTATCGCTGAGCAAAAAGGCGTTTGGTATTTGACCAATAAGGTAGCTTCGATATGGCAACTTCTACCGAGAGCTTTATTTACGACAAAAACCATTCGACCGAAACCAAACCAAAACAACAGCCATGAACTTGAAAACCCAAAAGGTGAAAGTGTCATCAATTTTACATACGTTTTTGGATTTTGGTGAATATATTGGATTAGCAATTACGTTATTTTAATTATATTTAGGCACATGCATATTTGCCTACATAGAGTTAAAGAGAGCCCTCAAGGATTATTTTCAGACTTTCTGGCTGGATGGGTTTTCATCTCTAGAGGGGGCTATTATTGATTCTCAGCAGTCTTCATCAGGTGATGAGCTAATTTGCATATCACCTGGCGGAAAATTTTAAAGTGCCACATGTACACATGTGGCATCTTCATTGGGCAGGTGGCTTGGAAATAGAATCACTTTTGTGAATGCTGTTGGAGTATCAACACCTTCGACAAGTTTGCTGCTGACAAGAAGCAGTTTGTAATTTTCTCATCGGTTACTGCATGGAGATAGAAGATTTTCTTAATTTTTCATCAGTGACTGTGTGGAGATAGAAGATTTTCGAATTTTTTCATCGTTGACTGAGTGGAGATAGAAGATTTTCTGAATTTTGACTGTGTCGGATATCGAGTACGGTGTGGAGAGAGAAGAGATCCTCAGTATCAGTAATTGGAATACTGGTAGGTTGAATTGAAATTGTTTGTGATACATGGGGAAAGTAAATTATTATAGTTGCATTTCATTATCACTGCTGTGTAGCCAATTTGAGCGAGAATAGTATGCCTGTTATGGGAGCATGGTATGGTGTTTAGCCGTGGGTGCTTAAATTTTGTTGTATTTTTACGCTTGAGCTATTGGGCAGATGGGGCAGTGGTGAGAGGGCTCCCACATGGAAATCACATGTTTGAATCCTGCTGCTGCACATTTTTTCCTATTCATGCAGAGTCATATTATTTGGGTTAAGTTTCTTCTCTTCGCTCAGGAAGGAAAAAATAATTGCAATTCATATACATGTACTGCTTGTCAGCGAACCAAGGTGGTATTTCTTTGATTTTTAATTTTGTACGACCAAATGGTGTACAAGTTCAATTTTGCTAATGGCTAGCGTGTGTCTCAGTTCATTTGTAGATCCTAGGATGCCGAAAGCAAGACGTGGTCGGAGCTGTCGGTGGGCCAGTGCGACAAGGAAGAAGTTTGGGTCAACAACGGAGACAGATGGCGGAGCCGCAGCTTGAGGAACCATTCCAACTTGTGCGGCAGAGGACTGAAGAAGCTCAGCACCAGTCTCTTCGATTTGCCAGTCCTCATAGACGAGTTTCCGAGAGTGCAGGTACCCCAAGCTCAAAATCCAGGGCCTTCCTGTGGTCTAGGGCAATGTCGCCCAAACAGTAGTGACGGGATGTTAAACCCCACAAATGGTGAGTTCAATAGTATGCCTCATTTTGCTTTTGTTATTAATGAAACGTTGGGTTGGGGATGAATAAGATACAAAGCATAACCAAATTCTATGAATGCCACACAGACAAACATAAAGTCTGAAAAATCATTGAAGCATAAAATGCGCACTAAAGCAGCGCATGTAAATCCATCATACAGGTGAAAGCACTTTACTAACTTTATCATGTAAATATCCATTGAGGAAGTTTTGTTTGAATGTTGATTTTTAATACTGTCGGAGAAGGGGTGAGTTTAAGGGATTGGTCAAGATCATTCCAGAGGAGAGCACCATGTGTTTTGATGGTATTTCTAGCAAAATCCGTATTAAATAATTGGATGTGAAAGTCTTTAGAATGTCTGGTATCGTGGGTATGGATGTCATCATTAGTAGTAAAGAAGTTGTCGTAGAGGTCATCTGGTAGCATTTTGTAATGAAGTTTATGCATAAAATTGCTGTTTGAAATTTGAACATGTCATGGATTTTAAGGGCGTTTAATTGGTGGAAAAGTGGGTCAGTGGTAGGAGAAAAGAGAATCCAGATTGCGTTGTTTTTATCTGCCCAGACAATTGCACAGTAAGTTAAATAGGGAAGGACAATTGTATTTTAATAAGGTTTGCAAAGAGGCCTCCGGTAGAAAAGTGCGGACTTTACGTATAATACCAGTTTATTTTGACACACTTTTAGTGACGTGTATAGTGTGGGATTTCCAGCTGAGGTTATCATCAATAAGTAGGCCTTGAAATTTGGTAGTATGAACCAGATTTAATTCTGTGTTATCTATTAGTGCTTTTATATTTGTTTCAGATTTATTATTGTATTTATTTCTGAAAGCATGAGTGAACATTTAATTTAAACCAATTTGATATTAAATTAAGCTTAGCATTAATAATGATTCGAGGTGATGGTGATGTTAATGCGAAAAAAGTAAGTTGGTATCATCTGAAAAAAGGATAAAGTGTGGGACTTTGGAACAAAGGGGAAGGTCATTAATATGTAATAAGAAGAGGGGGGACCAAGAATTGACCCCTGTGGAACTCCGCAGGTGATATTAGTGAGAGGAGAAACTGCTTCATTCAATACCACACATTGTTTCCAATCACTGAGATAATTTCGAATCCATGTATTGGCCAGACCTCTGATACCATAATGATCGAGTTTGTTCAAAAGGATGTTGTGGTTTAAGGTATCGCATGCCTAATTACTGAGGTCAAGGAAAATGCCTGCCACGTGTTGCTTTTTATCAAGGTTTTCAGCAATTTTGCAATAAAGCTCTTAGAATATCATGAAGTGAAATAAAATTTAAAATACGATTATAAATGACTTTTTCAAGAAGTTTGATAGTGATGGTAGAATTGATATAGGCCTATAATTTGAGAAATTGTGACAATCGTATACTTTAAAAAATGGGTGTGACTTTAGCAATTTTTAGTTTTGTGGGTACAATACTGGATGATATTGAGGATTTGGAGATGTGGGTGAGAGTAACGCTTATTTCGAAGATAATTGATTTAGAAGATTGGAGCTTATTCCGGCTACACCAGAGCTATATGTGTTGTTTTTTGAAGAGAGCTTGATAATTTACTCAATTGATGTTGGGGAAAGGAAGAGTCTTTTGTTGTTTGGAAAGTCATTGAAGGTTGACGGGGAATTATTATCGGGTTCGGTATTTTTCGGCCAAAAATGGTCCGATGTTTGTGACAAAGTCATTAAATTTCAATGCAATGTCTTTATGATTAATGGCTTTATGACCGTTAACGGTTTCAGTAATGAAATCGGGAAATTTCATTTTTCTGTTTTATTTATTTATTCCTACCTAAGAGTTGTTCGAGTTTGCCACATTTATTTTTTCATGTTATGACTATGTAACCGGCATCAGAATGGTTGGTCTTAATAATAAGTGTAGGGTTTGAAATGTTAGGACTTAACATGCTTAAGGTAATATCATTACTTACCATGTTTATTATTTTGTTTATTTTGATTGTGTCATTCTTAATTAATGTAGGTTTTGGTTTCATATCAAATTATATTTCTATCTGTTGTGTAATTAATCGATCATAATCATCATCAAGTAAACTTATTTTCCATCATAATCATCATTGTCTTTGAAATTATGTTAATAGATCATGGTTTATCTTTATTTTGAAAAGGTCATTTACCTTTGCATTGATCATGATGAACACGCTGCATCCTTTGATTCTCAAGTTTATGAGTGCTTCAAATGTTTATGTCTTCATTGTTTATTGTCTTCCATTCATAGAGGTTTAAGTTAAGTACACTTTGGTAATTTCAATTGATTACTTTTATATGAGTGTGTATTGTTATCCTAAAAACTTAAGTGTGGTGTAAATTATTGCCACTTATCTTTTAGCTTGAGATTGTAGGTGATCTACTTATGAATTATTCATGAGAAAGTTTTATATCTTTAACATGTTATGTATTGTTAAGATTTGTATTAAGGTAAATGCTTAGTTAGGGTTATTATTTATGCTGTGGCAGAGATGGTACTTAAGTTGGTTTTCAAGTGTTTTTCTAGTGAGCTTGCCCCTTAGATCATTTTACTTCACTTCCATCTTAGCCACCAACTGATAAACATCAAATCTTCCATCTTAGCTTCCAACTGGTCAACATATTCAATCGTCATCATATTTATTAAATATATTTATATTGCATCCATCTTCATTGGTTCTATCATCATATATTAAAGCCGGAGCTTAACATCGTATATCTTCAAGTTTCCATCTGTGTCTATTTATTTTGTGTAACGGTATTGGACATTTATTATCGCCCGAGTAAGCCCCTGGATCCAAAGTGGAACAAAAAGAAAATCACCCTAAAAATCTTTACCGTTACATTGGCGTCTTCAACGTGGGGCTAAAAATTGCCGATAACTTTTCTTCAACAAATTGGATCAGGGCACCCACGACCCTTGGACTACATCATGATAACTGCTATTATATCGCGGCTTGAAGCCTTGGAAACTGAAGTGAACTATCTTCGTCATCTCCATCACTCTAGACAGCGTTCATCTCCATCATCAGGACCAACATATCTTGCCCATCAGATATCAGGACATGTAAAGTGGTTCAACGTTAAGAACGGTTATGGTTTCATCACCCGCGATGACACCAGAGAAGATGTATTTGTACACTGGCGTGGTATTACCAGGAACAACCCTGCGAAAGTACAATCAAGTGTAGGCGACGGTGAAGCGGTTGTATTTGACATCGTGCTTATTCCAGGACGCACTCCTGAAGCCATTCATGTCACCGGCCCTGGAGGCGTATGTGTTCTTGGAAGTAGCTATGCCATGGACAGACCATACTTCAATCATAGTGTCCAGCATCAATCTGTTTCTGTCATGACAATGCAAACTGATCCAACTGATGAAAGTCATGCAATTGACCCTGAATGTGAACATAGTGAATCTGACTCTGAACCCGATCATGTTGATAGTGATGATGATAAGTTTGCATACAATTCTGATGACTTTCCGTGTGACACTAGTGATCAAACATATGAACACTCTATCCCTGATGACATTGCTCCCCAAGTTGACATACCTCATGAAGATCCATCACCTGTTCATGATGACTTGCCACCATCTGATGATAGTGCTTCCATACATGAAGTTGATACTATTTCTGAAGAATTGCCTCATGAAGATCCATCATCTGAACCATCTAAATCTGATTCATGTAGTGACTCTGAACTGAATGTTGCTAAAATCCACATCAAACAATATTTTCATCATATTTTAAAGTGTCATAATTATACACGTATAAATGTCGAGGACGCCATTTCCTCGCAGCAGAGTTGAAAGTAGCTGTCACCCATACATGTATCTGAGTAACTTCATATTATGTTTTCAGATAATGATGTTTTTTTAAATGCTCCATTTTATGATCATGATTAAGTTTGTTGTCTTTGTGTACAACTTAAATTCTTAAATCATTATTTTAGAAATGTTAATCATGTTTATAGTTTCGCAAAGAGTAAGTTTGAAGACGTGCACTTATTCAAACTTTGTTCCTCTTTCAAATTAAGAGTTACGGTCCTCTTTTGTGATTCTACTATATTTTGTTCATAAAAATCTGAGTATGTCATGGCATTTTATTAATCATGTTATTGCTTTGAGTTTGAAGCCATTGTTTACGTCATTATTTTATTTCATTCCATGTTTTATGTAGGCCAAAGGAGTTAAGTTGAGCATCATAACTGTTCATATCCAATTTCTCTCAAAAACAGAGTTTTTGATATTCTCCTGTTGTTTTACATGTTTTGATTTTCATTATACAAACTGATGTTTTATGAATTGATTTGAACAGGTTTCTAAATTTGACCTATTGTTGTGATATTTTGTGTTTTGGCATATTTTAGATCATTACCAAAATTGATCCAATTTGCATGCAATTGTCAATCCAAAATTATCATCAAATCATCTGAATATTTGTGTTTGGCATCAGTTATTTAAACAAAGGTATTTTTTCATTTCCATCATGATACCATCTTGAGTAATTTGCCAACCAATTTATTTCATAATTTATTTTTCTTTAAACATGTCATTTGATATGACCAAAGTTATGAACCTTAACATTGTGTTCTATTATTGTGTTCAATAATCATGTCATAAAGATTATGGTTTGCTAGGATTGTTTTTAAAAGTTATTATAAGGTTATATTTAAGGACCTGTTTGGTTCACTATTTTGTTTGAGTAGTGTAGGTTTTATAAATTAAACCTATATTTTATTAATTATGTTTTTGGCATGAAGATCACAGGAAAAGATGATCTTAATTTTGCGCAACATGTCATTACATTTTTCCAAATAGCTACTCACCAATGTTTTATTATTTTATGATATCATGTCTCATTCATCATTGTGATATTGATTTTATTGATTTGTCATCTACATGAAAGAGTTATAGTAGAACCACCAGTCGTGTTTTCTATTTTGTTCTTGATTTCATTGTCAGGGATATTAATGATTTGTTAATTATGTATCCTCCACCTTAAGTCCCTTAAGTTCATAATTATCTTGTCATCTTATAACTTGTTTGTTTTCCACCGTATTCGTATTCATGCAAAGTTATTCACTTGTTTATTTTTGATCTGTGTCATTTACACATGACTAAATTAAAAGTAGTTGTTTAATATCATGCTTAATTTAAAAGGAGGTATTGCACTCATAACATTGTGAAGTTTTATTTCTTCATGAAAAGTTTCTTTTGATTTCTAAGTCAGATTTGGATGTGGTCATGAAAGTCATAAAAGTGCAAGTGTGGTTATTGATTTGTTTCCATTGTTTGTATTTACAGCAAAGTGTACCTTTTGGATTTCATACCAAATTAGCAGGTCATAATGCACTTTAAATTGTAAAGAGATAGTTACATCGCTTAAGTATACGTACATGTATTTGATTATTATGTTTTTGTTGAAATTTGTAACATTCTCCAAATTATCATCTTCCAAATTTCATGTAAAATGCCGCGGACGTCATTTTCTCTGCAGCAGGGGTGAATGTAACCGGCATCAGAATGGTTGGTCTTAATAATAAGTGTAGGGTTTGAAATGTTAGGACTTAACATGCTTAAGGTAATATCATTACTTACCATGTTTATTATTTTGTTTATTTTGATTGTGTCATTCTTAATTAATGTAGGTTTTTGGTTTCATATCAAATTATATTTCTATCTGTTGTGTAATTAATCGATCATAATCATCATCAAGTAAACTTATTTTCCATCATAATCATCATTGTCTTTGAAATTATGTTAATAGATCATGGTTTATCTTTATTTTGAAAAGGTCATTTACCTTTGCATTGATCATGAACACGCTGCATCCTTTGATTCTCAAGTTTATGAGTGCTTCAAATGTTTATGTCTTCATTGTTTATTGTCTTCCATTCATAGAGGTTTAAGTTAAGTACACTTTGGTAATTTCAATTGATTACTTTTATATGAGTGTGTATTGTTATCCTAAAAACTTAAGTGTGGTGTAAATTATTGCCACTTATCTTTTAGCTTGAGATTGTAGGTGATCTACTTATGAATTATTCATGAGAAAGTTTTATATCTTTAACATGTTATGTATTGTTAAGATTTGTATTAAGGTAAATGCTTAGTTAGGGTTATTATTTATGCTGTGGCAGAGATGGTACTTAAGTTGGTTTTCAAGTGTTTTTCTAGTGAGCTTGCCCCTTAGATCATTTTACTTCACTTCCATCTTAGCCACCAACTGATAAACATCAAATCTTCCATCTTAGCTTCCAACTGGTCAACATATTCAATCGTCATCATATTTATTAAATATATTTATATTGCATCCATCTTCATTGGTTCTATCATCATATATTAAAGCCGGAGCTTAACATCGTATATCTTCAAGTTTCCATCTGTGTCTATTTATTTTGTGTAACGGTATTGGACATTTATTATCGCCCGAGTAAGCCCCTGGATCCAAAGTGGAACAAAAAGAAAATCACCCTAAAAATCTTTACCGTTACAACTATGAAATTCAATTTCGGAGGTAAGGCACAGTTTCTTTGAGTACGTAGCAGGGAGTTTAAATAGTTTCTATATTTGGTATATTTTATTTCATTCTCGACAGTGGGCTTGGAGATATATTTTTCATAGAGTCTGTCGTTAGTTTTAATCGATTTTATTAGGCCACTTGTACTGTAATCCATGGTCTCCGAGGTGATTTTTCTTTAGATAATTTAGTGGTCGTGATTGGACAGTGAATATCAGTCAAGATGGTTAATTTGTTAGTGAATTCATTTTAAGCACCTTCTGTGTCATTGTTTGTAATGAATGACCATTGACCAATCCACAAGTGCAAGAGCATTTTAAAACCACTGATGCTAGGGGAAAGTACTTGGAAGTTGCCTCCCAATCTAAAAAGATTTTGCCACTTTCAAGAGCATCCATTTCAGTCTCATTCACTTCGAATTGGTGCAGCAACAACTGCTGGGCAAATAGGCATATCGGACCAACCGATTCAGGCAATGGGATATGCATATGTTATATTGCATGGAAGCCTAAATGGGGGATCTGCAGGAGCTTCTAGTATCTTCAGATGACGTCCCCGACTTGCTTGTCTTTCACCTTGGGTGCAACAATTTGAATTTTATTAGCAGTTCAGGTAAAGCATTTCACTATAATTATGGTTAGCAACCCTTCTCTTTCTGTGCGGAATTTTTGCCTCCTACCCAACTCATTTGGTCCTGCATATTCCTCGGAAAATTTGTAGATTTTTAGATACGATGGGTTGGAAGTTGACGCAAGTGAACAGGAATGCAAAAAATCTCTTCCTCAGGGCAGGTGGCAAGGCCATTGGCCATCCGGAAATCCATCCCTTTGGGTGCAGAATTTGTTTAGGGGCGATAATGTTCATTGGGACACGCTTGGATTAGACTTGTTTGTCAATAACTTGAAAGGTGCCTTGGGAGTTTTTCCACCTTCAAACCTTAGGCCTTGGTATTTCCACATTGGATGCTGCGGTAAGCTTACAGACAGTTTGGGCGACATTGGTGGGCCCAAAAAGCGTCTTTTTGGGGTGGGTCAGTTTGTTTATAACAAGTTCATTATTCAGCAAATAAAGTAATAAGGTTAAGCAATGTTCAGGCTCTCCACAAGCACATTGTATCCAGTAAACGGGATAATTTTAAATTCCAATTTGAAATGTTGGAATTTCACAATTCCATCAAAAGAGACAATCCTCAAGTCACAATCAAAAATTACATAAGTTTGCAATTGCAATAATGCAACAATTAAAGAATAAGAAAGGAATCATCAAGTGCACAAGCACAAATACTGTAATTTCACAATGTTAATTTTAAAGAATAGTAAAACAATCGTCAAGTGCACACGCATGAATTTTATTGATTTTCACACATTGTCTTTTAATGACCAAACCGTGTGCCATGAGCTTGAGTACTTGGCACATGTTGATTGTAGTCTGGTATGATCAGTATGATCATGGTCATCGGAAATAAACTTGCATTCACAAATGGCAATACATTTTGTGTTTTCAGCTTCTTTCTTGAGGTGTCTTATTTAACATCAAGTATCTTTATGTATACCTCTTCTTGTGGTAGAGTGACAACATTTATTATATATATACATATATATGAAAGTAACCAGCCGGTTTGAAGAATTTCAGATTTTAATAATTGATTCTACTAACATTGCCTTTAGAAATATATCCTATCTTAGACATGTATTGTCTCTCACGTTACGTTATTTAAAACTTACCAGCACCGTTTAGTAAGTCTATGTGACTATCAGTACGTGATTTCGGAATTCGCTGGTCCAACTTTGGATTCGTTAAAGCATCATTGACAGCGTTGTATCCACTGACGAGTACTACATTCATTCCAAATGGCAAAGGTACGTTACACACAGGCCCATACTTGTCACACAGATGCAAAAATAAATTATAAGTGCCACGTGTCCTTAATCTCAAATACAAAAGTTGTGGTAAGCAGCCGACGAGAGGCAAAGCCATAGGACCTGGTGGGGGATTTCTGACTCGTTTCCGATAACTGCGTAAAATCCATGACAACAGGATGAAGACAATCAACCCAAATCAATGAGTACCGTACTAATGTCAAAAATCATAGCCATGCAACGCATGAGAGTTTGCAAGTCCGCCATTTTGGGAATTTAACATTGCACGTCTGACTTAGACTATGACTTTGTAGAATGTTAAACCATGCATGTCGATCCGTGTGTATGAATCCAGGTACTAACCGTTCGTTCGTTTTCCTGTCTATTTTTGATTTACAGCAAACATTAAAAAGACCCAATTTGTTTATTCTTTTACTTTTATGTTTAGATTTGTAAACTTAAAATAACCATTTCTTGCATTTTACAGGAAATACAAGAACAGGTTATTTTAAGTTTACAATCTAAGCATAAAAATTATAGAATAAAACAAATTGGGTGTTTTTTGTGTTTACTGTAAATATTTAAAAAAAAATAGACAGGAAAACGAACGAACCGTTAGAAATTATTCATTCCCTTTTTTAATAATTCAAAATCAGAAGTCTAAATGGCATATTTTTATTTTTTTCTCTCACATTTTAAGGAAATAAAAACAGTAAACAACCGTTTACCATTTTTTAACGCAAAAAATATGCGAAAATGATAAAGAAAACCAACCGTAATTTAATCAGAAAAAAATCGACTTGTTACTGCTTTTCTTTTGCAGTTTAGACACTATTCTAATTATATCATAAAAGAATAAAACAGATTGTGTGTTTTTAGTTTTTATTCTGAGTAAAAAGAGATAGGAAAACAAACGAACTGTTAGTACCTGGATTTTTCTTATAGCTATTTTTTTTTCGTTTTTCTCTTATTCGTATTACACAGCTTTTTTCATTATATTAGTTAGGGGAAAAAGTTCACTTTGGTGACCACTCTCTGGCTAGTAAGGTTTGACGATTGATTCGACTTCTATGGACCATTTAGAAAAAAAAATAGCCACCATGTCCCTCGCGAAAATCCCGGCATTTTTCGCTAGAGGCCAAAATCCAAAATGGCGGCCACCACCATTTTGAAAATTTAAGTTTTGAACCAGAGCACCTATAATCATGCACAAAGACACTTTTTCGGATATGTCGAGTACAAGGATTCCGATTCTGACATTAGTTTGACATTACGGCATCATTTTCACCCAGAAATCCAAGATGGTGGCCGGCACCATCTTGAAAAATTTAGTTTTGAACAAGAGGACCTTAAATCGTGTACAAAGACACTTTTTTGGATAAGTCGACCACAAGGATTTCAAATTTGACATTACTTTGACATTACGAACTCATATTTACCCAGAAATCCAAGATGGTGGCCGCAGGCGCCATCTTGAAAAAAATAAGTTTTGAACCAGATTACCTAAAATCGTGTACAAAGACACTTTTTCCGGTAAGTCGACCCCAAGAAATCCGAATCTGACATTAATTTGACGTTACAAAATAATTTTTGCCCAGAAATCCAAGATGGCCCCCATTTGGTAGAGCGTAAATGTGATTTTTGAATGAAAGCAGAAGCATAAATGTGTCATTCCGCCTTATCTGGGGTTCATGTCCCTTATATGGGGTTTAAACTGCCTTATCTTGGGTTTACATCCCTTATCTAGGGATAAGGCGCCTTACCTGTGGTTTAGACGGCCTTATCCTGGGTTTACGTTCCTTACCTGTGGCTAAGATGCCTTAACCTTAGCATATCGCAGTCTAAACCCAGATAAGGCATCTAAACCCCAGATAATGCGCCGTAACCCCAGATAAGAGACGTAGACCGTCGATAAAGCAGTCCAACCCCCAAATAAGGCGCTTTAACCCTAAATGAGGAACATAAACCTAAGATAAGGCATCTAAACCCCACATAAGGTGCCCAAACTCTAGATACGGGTCGTTAACCCCAGATAAAGGTCGTAAACCTCAGATAAGACATCTAAACCCAAGATAAGGCGCCTTAACCCCAGATAAGAGACGTAAACTCAGATATGACAGTTTAAACCCCGATAAGGCGCCGTAACCCCAGATAAGGGACGTACACCTCAGATAAACCAGTCCCAACCCCAAATAAGGCGCCTTAACCATAAATAAGGAACATAAACCTAATATAAGAGAAGTAAACCCCAGACGGCGCCTTATCTGGGGTTTAGACTGCCATATCTGAGTTTACGTCTCTTATCTGGGGTTAAGGCGCCTTATCTTGGGTTTAGATGCCTTATCTGAGGTTTACGACCTTTATCTGGGGTTAACAACCCTTATCTAGAGTTAAGGCACCTTATGTGGGGTTTAGATGCCTTTTCTGGGGTTTATGTTCCTTATTTCAGGGTTAAGGCGCCTTATTTGGGGTTTAGACTGCTTTATCTGGGGTCTACGTCGCTTATCTGGGGTTACGGCGCATCATCTGGGGTTTATATGCCTTATCTGGGTTTAGACTGCGATATGCTAAGGTTAAGGCATCTTAGCCACAGGTAAGGAACGTAAACCCAGGATAAGGCCGTCTAAACCACAGATAAGGCGCCTTATCCCTAGATAAGGGATGTAAACCCAAGATAAGGCAGTTGAAACCCCATATAAGAGACATGAACCCCAGATAAGGCGGAAATGACACACTTATGCTTCTGCTCTCATTCAAAAATCACATTTACGTTCTACCAAATGGGGGCCATCTTGGATTTCTGGGCAAAAACTATTTTGTAACGTCAAATTAATGTCAGATTCGGATTTATTGGGGTCGACTTATCGGAAAAAGTGTCTTTGTACACGATTTTAGGTAATCTGGTTCAAAACTTTTTTTTTTTTTTCAAGATGGCGTCGGCGGCCACCATCTTGGATTTCTGGGTAAATATGAGTTCGTAATGTCAAAGTAATGTCAAATTTGAAATCCTTGTGGTCGACTTATCCAAAAAAGTGTCTTTGTACACGATTTAAGGTCCTCTTGTTCAAAACTAAATTTTTCAAAATGGTGCCGGCCACCATCTTGGATTTCTGGTTGAAAATGATGCCGTAATGGCAAACTAATGTCAGAATCGGAATCCTTGTACTCGACATATCCGAAAAGTGTCTTTGTGCATGATTATAGGTGCTCTGGTTCAAAACTTAAATTTTCAAAATGGTGGTGGCCGCCATTTTGATTTTACCTCTAGCGAAAAATGCCGGGATTTTCGCGAGGGACATGGTGGCTATTTTTTTTCTAAATGGTCCATAGAAGTCGAATCAATCGTCAAACCTTACTAGCCAGAGAGTGGTCACCAAAGTGAACTTTTTCCCCTAACTATATTGCGGAGAGAGCAAAATACGTCACAATCGTGTTTTAGATATGCATTTTGTAATAGGTTACTATAATGGGTATCAAAACATATTAGTGGATTGTAATTTTTATCAGGTGTGACTCAGCAAGCTTCAAAACATGTTGACGTGTCATGTGTGGTTGGAACAGTCGATTGCGCCATCTCGGCTAGGCATACGGCGTAATAAAGATATTTATACTATACATAGCTAGTCTCTGTTAAACAATTTCATTACATATAAATTTCTAAGCACTCTTTAAGCAAAGACATTGTTCATTGACTTGAAGACAAAACATGCGAAAATAGTAACTTTTGCTCAAGATTTGCAATTAAAGAGAATTAGCTGTTGCTCATTGAAATGAATCTAGTATATGGACAATATAAACTTGTGTGTTCTTTCATTTAAGGGTTGGGGTATGAACGTTTGGACAGTATTTATTTTGGGACATTAGAGCACATCAGACATATCGAATTGCATTCTGAATACGAGAATGTCATTCTGATATCAAATAATTTTGATTTTTTGAAATTCGCAATTTACTACACATTTTATGGCAAATCATTAAAAATTGATATTTTTGACATTTAACAGTACTTGAAGTAAAATTTATAAATCTGATGATTTATACTTAAAGTGTATGTAGGTGGGATGAAAAGCCGACGATCAATTGAAAATGTTGACCTTTCGTATTGAAGATATTGATTTTTTTCCCAAAACACCAAAAAAAATTAGGTCTTTTTGGGAAAAAAATCCATATCTTCAATATGAAAGGTCAACATTTTCAATTGACCGTCGGCTTTTCCTCCCTGCTACATACACTTTAAGAATATATCATTAGATTTATATAATTTACTTCGAGGACTGTTATATATCAAAATTTGAAAAATATCAAATTTTATAATTTGTCATAAAATTTGTATTATATTGTGATTTAAAAAAAATGAAAATTATTTGATATCAGAAAGACATGCTTCGTGTTCAGAATGCAATTCGATAGGTCTGAGGTGCTCTCATGTCCCACAAAAAATGCTGTCGAAACGCAATAAACGCTCATTTTGGATCCCTTAATGACATAAGCTTTATAAAATATTGTAAGGATCTACTGGGGTTTTGACTTTTAAAACCTACATCTTGGTCAAAAATTGTGCGTGAATAGGCTATTTTCAACAGATTTACCACTTCCGCTTTGCTATAAACATTGAATTGCGTCATCTGTTGACGTAATGAAAAAGGCGTTTTTTGCGGGAAGTGTTAGCTTTCGTTCGATATAAAAACTTTTCTGATTGGATGAAGGGAACATTCGGGGTTTTGACAAAAACCAATCACAGAGGCCGTATTTTCTACTAGTCACCAACTAGAAGCTCACACAGCTCTTATAGTGCTATGCATTCAACCGTGTAGTGTAAACACAGTTTGTGTAGAGACAAGGTATTGCTAGGCTAACTGCTTGGACAAATTTATGTAATCTGGTGTATCGAGGTAGCAAATGTGCATAGATGTTTTTCTAAGAGAATCGTTTTGTATCCAAACCTTTCGATATGTTGTTGGATCTTTGGGTTTTTTAAATGTAATGACGTCGCTGGTTTACATCTATTATCTATATTATACATTTATTTATCTATTAATACATTAGAAGTCTACCAAGTCTAACGAAATCATTTGAAAAATACATTCTAAAGCCAAAAAGCCATTTTCGTGCTGAAAATGATTATGCTGTTTTAATTACTTTGTAATGAAAGGCGATGTCATCGAGCATGATTCGCCGATTTCGAGTCTCATCTAGAAAGGTTTGAAAAGATTTATTTTTGAATTTTTAAATCAACATGACGATGTTATTTTTGCTTTTTGTAATCAAGTAATGAAGTCATGAAAATGCAATACCAGAGCATTGTGCGAACTTGCTAATGATATCAGGAAATTATTACCTGATACCGTTGGGATCCAGTTCTATTCGCAACACCCTAAACCTACATATGAAATAATTATATATAAACTGACACAAAACTCGTGAATGTGCAGTATGATTTATTCTAATTCCGAACTTGCGACTTAATTATATTGCAGCAACGTGTTTATTGCTGCATTGTAAGGCATGAGAGTGACGCAAATGCACATGAATTTGAACTAATCTTGATTCTAATGCGCTGTGTTATAGGGTGTGTGGATATACCTACAGCATTTCATTCCTACCGCAATAATCAACATCGACAGATATTAAACTGCAGGGCTGTGCGGAGGAGAAACTGGTGATGTTGACACGGTTCTATAGGTGTGCTCAGTTACTGAAGTTTACTGTATTCCACATGTATTCGCTAGATATGTGATTATATTTAAGGATTTTGTTACAACTGTTTCTTCTGACATAGTGTGGGCGAACAAGAACTTAGATGGCAACCTGTAAAACACTGATTTTCATTCTGCTTTGTCTCACCGCCGAAGGCATAATGGGTAAGTGTTACAAACTCAATATTTGGTTAAGGCCAACAAACTTTCACTTAAAAGGGTATTTCGTGATCCACAGCCTCATCCCCCACTTTTCTCAAAAAAAGTTGAGATTTTTATATCACAGGAATACTCTGGCTACAAAATGTTTATGTACAAAATATTTCTTGCAGATTAATTCGTTTAGCAAAGATATCGCGAAATTTGAATTTCGTTCTGGTGCACCAGAACGAAATTACAACGCATTGTCTATGGAGCAGTCTAATACACATAATCATGCATAACTCGCAAACGCAAAATTGGAATCAACTGAAATTTTGGGAATATGCTTGTTTCGTGGATATGTACTAAAAAATGTCATAAAAAAGGGGATGCTAGGATCACGAAATACTCCTTTAACTAATTCTATCACTTGCACTTGCAAGATAATACTCGCATTTCAATATCATTATCATGATTGATAACCAAACGTTTGCACAAGTATACTCAACAAACGATCTTGGTATCATGGTTGACAGTATTAACCCCAACCTACAGACACCACATATTAACAACGTTCATCTATAGCCACTAGCCTGGTGTTATGACTGCACTGCAAATCAACCACTTGATCCTCCCGCAATCCACTCTCTACCACTCGATCGTCTTCCCACATTATTCATCGAATCATCTTCCAGCCCTAACAAGATCAATGTGAAACACTTGAGCCAGTAGCGTAGCCAGCGGGGTGGCAGGGGGCAGAATACCCCTCTGACAAAAATAAAAGAGAAAATTTGGAGGGCAAAGGAAAAGAAAAGGGGCAAGGAGCCTCTTTTCCACCAAATTTCACCCCGATCATGAGCCAAAATCAGTACAAATTATTTGCGTGCTGCACCCGCACATTGTTATAAAGCCATTTTTATATCCCGATCATGGGCGAAAAATAGTGTAAAATAAAAAAACTTTCCGCGCTTGTTGCGCACATCGTCACAATTGGAAGCTCGAAGAGTACGTATTATACAGTACTTCTCTCTAAAAAAAACCCGGTATATTGTATGATGCAACTACAATATTTTTTCGCGTGTGCCCCAAAAATTTAGTTTGCCCCCTCTAACCGAGAAAGCTGGCTACGCCCCTAACTTGAGCTCCCCGCTGACTTTCTTACCAAAGTCTTCTTTTGTAATGAAGGGGGAATAAGCAATGATGTAAGGTGTGGATTGAATTTTGAACCATCCTCAGGTAATGGACATTGTATGCGTTGGTATAGTAAAAACAATATATAGTTAGTTAATTTTGAGCAATTTGGATGACAATTTTGTTCTTCTTTAAAAGAGCAAATTTTTTGCAAATATTCCTGCTAATTTAAATTATATTTTTATGCATCGCGTCTTTCAGCCTCTTGCAATTATCTATCATCGTTTAGATGTGATAACGGAGAATGTCTCAAAGCACCACGTGGAAATCTATTACATTGTAACGGTGAACCAGATTGTAGTGACTTGTCCGATGAGGTGGATTGCGATATAGCAAGTAAGTTACCAATGTATTTGTGATAATTTTGAACTATTACACAAAATATTCTTTCACAACTGAGGTACCGGGATGAACACAGCTGGGTTTAGACCTAAGTTTGGCAAAATGTAGACCGCGATTTTCAGCACGTAAATTCCAGAAGGCTATATTGTAGCACAACAAAAAGCTACAAAAGGGTAGTTCCTGATAGATGTACAAATCCATTAAGGGGGTACTACACCCCCTTGATAAATTCGTGTCTATTTTTAATTTTTCTCAAAAAACAATAACACAGTGGTAACAAAAGTTATGTATATTATAGGGGAAATGAATCCAATTACTACATTGGAATTTCAGTCACCCAAGACAAGCGGTTCGTTATTTATAATAAAAGAGGTACCGCTAGAATGTACCTCATTTCCCATCATATATACTGAACCGCTTGTCTTGAGTCACTGAAATTTCAGTGTAGTAATTGGATTCCTTGCCCCAATAATTATACATAACTTTTTTTACCACTGTGTTATTAATTTTTGAGAAAAATGCAAAAATATTCACAAATTTACCACAGGGGTGTAGTACCCCCTTAAGAGTGTGAATTTGGTTATTTGCACATCATAACATATTATAATTCTTTCCTGGCACATGTGTGTATACATGATGTCATGGTTTGGTCTATAAAATGAGAACATGTGAGCTTCCCATTGATTTTGTAACCAAAGTCTTCATTTGTAATTTGTTAAGGGACATTTTTTCAAACCATCCAAGTTGTATGAACATCACATAGTGTACATGGTGTATGTCCATATATGGTGTACAAGCCAACGGTATCAGGTAATAATTTCCTAATCTCAAAGACAATTGTTTTTTGTTTTTTTGGTTGAGAATTAAAGAAACGGTGATCTAAAACCTAAGGAAGAAACGAAATCAAAAGTTGCACTTTTGTGTTTTGCACTTTTGTGTTCTAATCAATGAAAGCACGACGCTAGTTTTAACGTGCTAATCAATGGAAGCACGGCGATAGTTCTATTTGTGTACAAATCAATAGGGCATGCAATGGAACAAACTGCAGCTTTTTGAATTTGCATCTTCCTTAGTTGTGTTTTTGGATCGTCGTGTCTTTATTTCTTGAACGATTTCAACGAGTGAGGTCTTAAATTTGAGCTAAAAGATGCAGCAATTGGTTGCCGGTTCCAACAATATGTCTCAGAATTTCATGATTTTACGGCAAAAAATGCAAATACAAAGTGAATCTGCCGTTTCAGCTGACATGGACGTCACTTTATAACATTTTTTTGCCTTACCGTGGGACCACGCGAGACGAAGAAAATGCATCGATATTCAATATAAATACAGCTGGGCTATGAATACTACCCCGGTGGAAGATGTGTCTAAAGTCTTCCACAGTGGGAGTATAGGTTTCGAATAGAATAGACAAATGAGTAACTTCCATTTGAAATACTCACTCCAGTTGTGAAAGATATGACTAAAGCTATCGGGAGGAGTATGGGTTTCAAAATGATTATTATCTGACCAATTATGAAACACAAAATAGTGTGAATTTCAACTGGAATAGCCCAATGGTTGTATTGCAAAACATGTTGATTTGACCACAATTTACTATACAGATCGAACTCGACAGATTTGATTAAATACATCCAGCACGAAATTCTAACATAATTCTATTTTAAATAGAAATAACGTTAATATAGAAACCTTCTACAAATGTTTGTTTGTTTGTTTTGTTTTTCGATTTCACCATTCTAATCTAGAAATTTGCATAGAGACATCTGACACTTTTAAAGTTAAACTTGCTATGAACCAAACTCTAAAGGTTTCCTCGAATAACTACCCCAAACAATACCCAACAACTGATACTAGTTTCTACGGTTTCTGTATTCGAAAATTCTACGCTGACCAAGGCATCTTTACCATTGAGTTTCTTGACACCAGTATCTCTTTAGGTGACAATATCGGTATAGGTATAGGATTATTACAGAGTTTTATTAGTATAGTCTACGGGGCTAGCGCTGCTGCGCAGGGTCCTGTACGAGGGAATCATCCACGTAGCGTAGCCATACTTCCTCTTACATATGGTTCTCAGATGTGGATTTTGTTTGATACACAGTACTATTCAGGATTATTACAAGACTTGCATCAATTTTCCAAGGTTTCGTATGGATTTTTGATAGAAATATCTGTAAGCCACAAAATACTAGGTAATACTTATCATAGAATATAACGCACTTAAAAACACCTCTCAAACAACTTACACTTATTATTAGCTTTTTTCTTTTATGTCGACTATTGAGTACGAGCTTTATTTATTTTATGTACTATTACCTTCATTATAATGACATACACAAAAGAAAAACGAATACTTGTATTCCATGTGAACTATAATTGCTTATAATGTTGTTCTGTTATCCAACAATAGAGGGAGGCATAACAAACATTAGGTGTTTAAAAATCGAAAGATAATTTATTCATATTAAGTAAGTATCTATTGTGATGTGCACTGGGTAATTCAATTTGATTATTTATCTTTGTTTACAATTAAAATCTATTTCATGACTGATGGCATGTCTGAGAATTCCCCCTCTGGATCAACTTGATCACAAACAAATTGAATCATATCTAACTTTGGATCATATGGGAATTCCTCTGAGATTGTAAAGTGAAAGTGACATCATGTTGGGGGAAACCCCTCGGAAGTGATGTAATGAGAAAGGTTAATATTATAATTATGGCTTGGGATTTTCCAAGATTACCTCATGTGTTGTAAAATAGCAATTGGCCATTCAAAATAATGGGATTTTCCGATGCTTGGTATATAAGAAAACGTAACACAATTCTTCACAGTTTGTAGTGTTGTTCTGGGCTAGCTTATTTGCTTACACAAGTTACAGTCCATTGCCTTCAAAGAAAAGAAATTGCGAGCCAGAAATATTTTATGTAGTCAATGTACTACTACCTGCCAGTAGGGTCAGGGAAGATCTAGTTTACGTCAACGTGCGTACCTCTTCCAAGAATGGAAATTATATTCTTCTGTCGACTTGCTGAAGTCTGGTTTATTTAACAACACATCAATGTAAGTGGAAACAAGGGGACTGTATGCGACACAGGCCTGTTTCCGGAAGAAATTGTGTGAGAGGTAAAAGTAGCACCAGTTTGGAGATAGAAAACGGCGCAAGGATTTAAGTATTTGGAGAACTGCGCAAGGAGTTAAGTGTGGCGAAAGCAGCACCATTTCTGAGCAAGGATTTTATACGCAAAAGATTTTACGTATGGAATTATAAATGCAAGTGTACAGTGGACTTCACTGAGCAGTGATTCTCGCAGGACACTGACTCAGGATATACAGTCAACCACAAAATTAAGGTACCAGTTGTGTTCACCCCTGTATATCCTATATAAAGAAACGTGTGTCAAAATTAAAACATGCAGCCAATACCTGTACTCTTTAGCTCTGATTTAAGACCTCAATTGTTGAAATTGGTTGAAAATTAAAGAAACGGTGGTCTAAAACCTAATAAAGAAACGAAATCAAAAGTTGCACTTTTGTGTTCTAATTTAATCTAAACGACGCTACTTTTAACGTGTTAATGAAAGCACGGCGCTGGTTTTCGTTTTCGTGAACGCATTGTGTGCAAATCAGTAGGGCACGCAATGGAGCAAACTGCAACTTTTACATTGGGTCGTTTTCCTTTTGGATCGTTATATCTTTATTTCTTGAAACATTTCGACAAATGAGGTCTTAAATTCGAGCTAAAAGATGCAGCTATTGGCTGCTGGTTCCAATTATGACATATCTGTCTTTGTTTAGGATATACAAGGGGTGGACATAACTGGTACCTTAATTTGTTGGCTTACTGTATACATCAGCCTTCCAGAACATTGCAAGAACTCTATGATCACCTAGAAGAAGACTGAGAAGACTAAAAGAAGTACTGAGTAGATAAAATTGTAATTGTATGATTTTTTGTATGTGCATTTGTTGTCATATATTGTATTGTTTTACTTTCAATTAAAGACTTAGATATTGTTACGGGCTGGGGTATGAACGTTTGGACAGTATTTAGTGTGGGACATTAGAGCACATCAGACATATCGAATAGCATTCTGAATACGAAGAATGTCATTCTGATATCAAATAATTTTGATTTTTGAAATTCGCAATTTAATACACATTTTATGGCAAATCATTAAAATTGATATTTTTGATATTTAACAGTACTTGAAGTAAACTTTATAAATCTGATGATTTATACTTAAAGTGTATGTAGGTGGGATGAAAAGCCGACGATCAATTGAAAATTTTGACCTTTCGTATTTCCCAAAACACCCAAAAAAATAGGTCTTTTTTGGGAAAAAATCCATATCTTCAATATGAAAGGTCAAAATTTTCAATTGACCGTCGGCTTTTCCTCCTGCTACATACACTTTAAGAATATGTCATTAGATTTATATAATTTACTTCGAGTACTGTTATATATCAACAATTTGAAAAATATCAATATCAGAAAGACAATTCGATAGGTCTGAGGTGCTCTCATGTCCCACAAAAAATACTGTCGAAACGCAATAAACGCTCATTTTAGATCCCTTAACTTAATTAATCAGTGTGTTTTGTTGTACATTCTGAAGAGAATTTGGGATAAAGGTGTTTTGGTCTTGAGTCATTAAGCGGCTCGTAACACTATATAGTACAGTCAGCAAAATAAATAAGGTATCAATTCAAAGTGAGAGTCGATTTCGAACATCATGGTAACCATAATGACCACAATCGACGACAAATGATACAGAAATAATCAAATTATGAAACTAAAACAGGTACAGATTTAAAAGTTACAACTCCATTGGTTTGTACACATGTTTCCGTCAACATGGTTGAACGTGTTGAACAAGATTATTTTCATGTGCACAAACGAAGGTGCACATTTGAAGCTGTACCTTCTATTGGTTTTAGTTTCATAACTTGGTTATTTCTGTACTTAATTTTTCGTCACTGGTATCTCAAATAAAAGAAAAGAACCTTGCAGTCATTATGGTCACCTTAATTGTCACCTTATTGTGCTAACTGCATTATATATTGGGTACTGGGCTGATATACCCGGGGTCACTCCCATTGCGGCCTGTACACCATCCGCGATAATGAAAACGCATTAAAAGGTTAGTTTTTCGTGGGTAAGCACGATACGCGCGTAACGCGTTTAGGGTGTCAAAAACATGAAATATTGGAAAAAAAGGGTAGCAAAATGCAATTGCTAATACGCGGAAATGAAATTTAGGGTATGAAATTTGATGCAAGGAATACAAACCCTGTTTAGGGTGTGAAAACACCTGTTTAGGGTATTGTTTTAGCCAAGGGTTAAATCCTTTTTTACGGTGCTTTCCAAAATTTATTTTCGCGGATGGTGTACAGGTGACCCCCGGGCTGATATATCAAAGTTGAAATGACGGTCGGATTAGAAAGTTTGTGTCAACGTCCAATCAATGTTGTATCACCCATAAGCTTATTCAAATACATTCACAAGGATATAAAACACGCAACTTGTATTTGACTATTATATTTCTATATTTCAAGATAACTGTACGGATGGATTTCTTTGTGAATTTAATGTCGGTTTAGTGTGCTTATACGACTATCAAGTTTGTGATACTTACTCTCATTGTACAGACAAGTCAGATGAAAATGACTGCGGTAGGTTTATTTATCGTTATGTTACCTCTGCCTCAGACAAAGTGATTGCGGTAGGTTTATTTATTGTTACGTTACCTCTGCCTTAGACAAAGTGATTTGTGGTAGGTTTATTTATCATTACTTTACCTCTGTCTAAGACAAAATGATTGTGGTAGATTTATTTATCGTTACGTTACCTCTGTCTTAGACAGGTAGATTGCGGTAGGTTTATTCATCGTTATATTACACCTGTGTCAAATAAAGCGATTGCGGTAGGTTTATTTATCATTACGTTACCTCTCCGTTAGAGAAAGTGATTGCGGTAGCTTCATTTATCGTCACATTGCCTCTGTCTTAGACAAAGTGATTGCAGTAGGTTTATTTATCGTTACGTTACCTCTGTCGCAAACAAAGTGATTGCGGTAGGTTTATTTATCATTACATTGCCTCTGTCGCAGACAAAGTAATTGCCGTAGGTTTATTTAATATCATGTTTATCATTACCTTGCCTCTGTATAGACAAAGTGATTGCAGTAGGTTTATTTATTGTTACGTTACCTCAGTCATAGACAAAGTTTGGATTTTCACTTCAAGTTCCCCCATAAGATGTATCCATGTTTAATTTCTTTTTATACAACAGGGTTAACCATGTTAATCATCGTCAAACGAAACTTCAGAATACCACGGATCCTTTAATATACGGATGAGTATAAACCATTTTGGGACACTCTGTAGATTCCTTCTGCCTTTGTCATTTTCGCGTTTTTTTACTTGCAAAAATGCCATAATCATAAGGTCTTTAAGGGGTTTCTGTATAGGAAGTCACTAATTAGTCATAGAACCATTTTATTGTTTGCAATTAATTACAGATTACCAGATTACAAAGTTCTTTGAAGTTGATCTTGGAATAAGTGTGATTCTGTCTTCACCCAACTATCCTTCAAGTACATATGCCGATGCACAATGGGTTGTAACTTCTACGGATATGGGAGTTTATCAGATAACTTTGACTGACTTCAACATATCAACATTTGCCGCATCTCTTACCGTTGGAAAAGGAAACGATTTCCAACGCAATCTTTTATCATTTGGATCTCGTGATTTAGTGATACCAACAAATGAAACAATCATAATAAAGGAAACAACCGTTTGGATTTGGTTTCAAGTCAACGATCCAGCCAAAAAGACACATCTACAGTCAATTGATGATCAACTGACATTTCCAAGCTCAAATGGAATCCAAATAATTGTTTCACGAATTGCTAATGGTACGTAATATTTTTGTATAAAATAGAATATATTGAAGATGCGACCATGTTGATAATGATAATGATAAACATGATGATGATGACGATGATGATGATGATGATGATGATGATGATGGTGAACATTATCAGCATAATATTTGTATACTTTCCTAGGCCATCTATGTACTGATCATTTTGAATGCGACTCTGTGTGTATTCCGAGGAGCTGGGTTTGCGATGGTTTTACCATGTGTTCATCAGGCTCGGACGAGGCCAATTGTATAGGCCTACAGGGTAAATACAAGATAAATTAAGCTTCTTCAAGACCCTCCAAAAGATCATCTCCATCTTGACATTTGTGGTTCAATGCATAGGTGCCGCGAAAACGTTGCAGCGCAGAGTAATATTCAAAAATTGTATTAATCTATTTCAATGGTACTTAATCTGATTATTACATCACTTATAGGGCGAATTGCTATGGTAGTTAATTCTGTTACATCACTAAATAGTGCAACACAATCCGTATGCATCGATGTATCTCGTAGTATTCGCCGTCGTACCTTATGACTATTAGTAACTGGTTTACGCTTTGTTTTCATACCTGGTTATAGCAACCCAAGGCCGACCTTTAGCTTATAAATGAGTCCATAAAAAACAATTTCCATTTTTGCTTTTTTATACCCGCATGCATAGCATGCAGGGTATATTGTTATCCTGTGGTTTCTTCTTCCTGTGGTTCTCCTCCTCCTCCTTAACATCATTCTGTCAAGGCTAGCACTAAAACTATAAGGGCCCCGGGACCTATATGTGGTACACTTATGGCCCCGTAGATTTATCCTTTGCCCATCTTGGTCCCAGAGGTCAAAGGTCTTCAGCATTATATTGTTATGTATATATCAACCCAATGTATCACATAATATGGGCCCAGGGCCCCAAACGCTAAAACATAGGGCGTTACTCAGTAAATAAAGCAGCTACAATGCCCAGCTTGAGTCTACTGATAGCATTTGAGAATTGTATTTTAACATAATGTACATGAGCCCCATTTAAGTCAAATATTATGGGCCCCAGGGCCCCAAATGTTAAAACGCCCTGTTTTCATCAAATAAAGCAGCTTCAGAGCTCAGAGTTTGTACACAGATTGCACCTGAGAATTATATTGTTATATGTACATATGAGCCCCATATGTCACATAATATGGGCCCCAGGGCCCCAAACGCTAACACATAGGGCCGGTCGTTACTCAGTAAATAAAGCAGCTAAAGTGCCCAGCTTGAGTCTATTGATAGCACTTGAGAATTATACTTCAACATATGTACATGAGCCTCATAAGTCAAATATTATGGGCCCCAGGGCCCCAATTGTTAAAAAAGGGCCGACCGTTTCTCATCAATTAAAGCAGCTTCAGGGCTGTGACTTGGGCTTTCACTTTTTACACATGCCCCAACCAATTGGGCGACTTTTTACAATTTTTTTTTTTCAAATTCCTTAGCAAATAAGGACTATAAGTAGGGATGACCAATGAACCATCAACTTGATTAGAACACTCCCATAGACATGCAGGGAGCTCAACTGTGCACTGCTTGCACAGACATTTCTAAATTGAGCTCATTCTTTTATTTTTCATAATTTTTCTGTAAAAATTGGAGATGTTAATGCCAATTATAATTTGTAACTATCTTGCAAATTACAGCAACATAACTTATTTCATTTTCCTGTAAGTGCGAGTCAAAATTGGTCCATCGCCACAGTGCGCTTAATTGCCAGTGGCTGAGTTCAGCACTGCTCAAGAATGGCACAAAATATTCATGTCAATAATTTCAGGTGAAAAACGTAGCCTACTGAGCTGTAATTTGGCAGAGTTGCCAGCAAGACCTCTATCATACCCTCTGTAAAAAGGTTAAAAAATTGAACAAGTAGATCTCGAGTTACAAATTAAATCACCAGCTTCCCTTTGGAATTTCCATACTCCTTTCGAATCATGCTAAGAAGACACCTTTCTGAACATAAATGTGAAGTTTCGTGCCCATTTGATGTATTTTTCACCTGATTTCAACCCTAAACATTTTCTTATATTTATACCATCTGCACTGACTTGCTGCTATACACGCACAGGAGCTGTACTTTTAAAATACGCGCCTAATCAATAATAAGTCTTTCACTCCATTGTTAAAGTACTGTGCTCCCTGTAGCATATGGAGTGACCAGTTCCTAGAGTGTGATGGTTTTGTAGCAGATGACAGTATTCATTCAAGCCTATCAAGGTCAGTTATTAGCCACTTGCTGAATGGCTGGGCATTATCAGCTATCAAAGAGATACCTTATGCTGCTGCCAATCACAATAGAGGTTAAACATTTTGTTAAAACCCCAGAAGTGATATCAGGACAAAGCTGTGCATGTTGGTACTTGATTGTTTGGATCCCTATGTTGAAAATCCCTTGTAGACTTTTGATTTTGTGCCACTTCGGCCATTATGGATGATTTTTGGCAAATGTTTTCTAAAAGCATGATTTCAGTGCCTCGGTTTGAAGAAATACTTAATGCTATTGACTAGTAAAGTGCCATTTCATAAGAAACCCTTTGATACTTTCACAATATGCTTGTTTCATGTTTGCATATATATTAAAATAAAGAAATATAAAACGGTAAATATATTATGCTTATACCAATTTTGCTCACATTGGTATTTTTAGACTTTGTCACTTTATTTCGTTCCAATGACCGGTCAGAATGGGAAACTTTGAAAAGTCATAATTCGAAAAGTTTGTGACCGATTTTGACCATTTAACCATCAAAATACTTCTGTTGATGAGTTCTTTCCAGAAAACAATCTATTGTAGCAATAGCGGCAACATGAAATTATGATGGTCATCCCTACTATAAGTTTGTGTACACCGATAACATGCGGGTATAGCCGTATTTGTGTACAAATATAAGACCCTCTAGTTTTTTTTATTACTTTTGATATTTCACTACAACAGCTCGTGATCAAGGTAAGACAGTACATCTGAAATCGTTTGATTTATACGTTTTATCTTCGCCACATTTCACTTTGTCTTATCCGAGAAATATCTACTGCGTCTGGGAATTTACGTCACCAGAATACGGTAAATACGTCATTAAACCAGGCCGTATGATTCGCATCGAGGAGTTCGACTCGTTAGATTTCGGCAATGGTTCCTTTCCTTCACAAATGATTCTGTATCATTATCCGAAATATCTATGGCATGCCCCAGTTGCTGTAATAATCGACAGTCAATCGATGTGGGCTAGATTTTCATCAGATAATTATGGTACTACATCTGGATTTTATGTCATAGTTGAACGTGATACCAAAATGGGTAAGTCAAAAATCGTCGTGCATTTAAAAAAAAAAAAACCAGCACGTGCACCCATATACAATTTGCATTATTATCGTTTAATTGGAATTTTAGCAATCCACGTACTCATATTCTCTTTGCGTCATGAGTGCTTTTAAGGGATCGGATAGCGACGTTTGCACAGTATTTTTTGCGGGAATTGAGAGCACATCAAACGCACCAAACTGCATTCTGAATTCGAGGAATGTCCTTGTGATATCAATTTTTTTTTTGAAATCGCGATATAATACAAATTTTATGGCAAATTATTCAAAATTAATATTTTTAGGTCATTTGGGGGAAATATATTTATATCTTCAATACGAAAGGTCAAATTTTCAAATGATGGTAGGCTTTTCCTCCATATACGAGGGGTATCAAAAGTTTTAGAAATCGCCCAGAAGTGAAGAGCTATATCAATGAAATTTTGTCAGTGCAATCACTGGTCCTTATGTACATTTATGATCCAAAAATGGTCTCATAGGTATGTTTACTTTTTTTACAGGTGGCACTAGATGCCAATAACCTGCTGCCCCAGTTACTGCGCATAAACTGCAAGATTGAGAAAATTGAGGCAAGCAGCATTATTAAGATCCTGCTTTTGAAGGGTTGCAGTGCCTAGAAAATTGATGATGAAATGAAAGTTATCTTCGGTGGTGATTGTGATATGTCACTGTCGCTTTTTGGAAAAGGAATTTTTATATCATCACAGATTTTCTGGGCACTGTAACCCTTAAAATGGAACTTAATCATGCTGCATGCCTCAATTTTCTCCATTTTGCTGGTTATGCGGTTACATAGGCAGGTAGTGACATCTAGCTCCTGTAAAAAAAGTAAACATACTTATGAGACTATTTTTGGACCATAGTGTACATAAGGACCAGTGATTGCACTGACAAAATTTCATTGATATAGCTCTTTCACTTCTGGGCGATTTCTAAAACTTTTTGATACCCCCTCGTACATACACTTTGCGAATCATTAGATTTATAAAGTTTACTTCGAGGACTGTTAAACGTCAAAAATATAATTTTTTATTAATTTGTCATATAATTTGTATTATATTGTGAATTTCAAAAAATCTGATTTATTTGATATCAGGGGGACTTTTCTCGTATTCAGAATACAAAAATACTGTGCAAACGTTGCTATCTGTACCATTATATTACAGGTATTAAAATTCGAAACACGACTGTTCACTCGAATATACGATTATTCTTGTTTTTATATTTTATTAGCTTTTTTTTCAAATAGGTAAAATGCATGGTACTATTCATTCTGGGACACCCTGTTAATGGGAAATTAATAATAAAATATAAAAATAATATAGGCAGAGACTCAGCTTAATTTTTTTCAATCACTATGCCCTCTATCGACCTAGATTAGATTAGATCAAATATTATAGTCTTCATTCCAGCTGACTTGTTCTCCTTCGTGACGAATGAGCACAATCCAGTTTGGAACCGAGACCAGCAATATTTAACACCGTATTACGTACGTAAAAACGTACGTGAAAACGTACGTTCCACGTGCTGTGTTTGGAACATCGCAATCTCTCTGATATTTACAAACGAACGTACTTTACTGAGAGTATCGTTGTTAATACCCGCATAACCTTGAAATAATCATTTATGTTCCTTCTTGCATTGTTTCCTTGAAGCCTGTGATGAGTATGGTACACGCTCGTGTGACAATGGCATGACATGTTGGCACTATTTTTTTCGACCAGAATGTGATGGCTATTCCACATGTGTCGATAAAGCTGATGAACGCGACTGTGAAAAATTCGGTATACAATGTCAAAAGTTTACTATAAATATGTGACCAGCTCTAACAAAACCCGGAACAAGTCGCCAGGCATGTTTTTGAGTTATATGTCTTTAAAGATGACATTCCCATAAAAAAATCAAATTTTGACATTCTTAATTTCATGGTATTTGACCTTTCAAATCCTTGAAGGAACTTATTAGGAAAGTACCTATTTAATATGATAATCCCTATTCAATCCTCTGTAAATCAGGAAACTAATTAGCCCAATACTCAGAATAGCAATTGGGCAAAAATATCAAGGTATCACTTAATAAAATTATCCATATCTTGAAAAGTATTGATGCTATGTATTATAATTTTGGTATCATTTTGAAGCTTATTGTCCCGTGCTTTAATTTTTATTCAAATCATGAAATGTCAAAAATGCGACTTGCTCATGGTTTTCTCAGAACGGGTCACATATATACTTTTGCAACAGAAAAACGTCACCCAACAAACAAATGATATTAATTGATCAATTGATTATGATTACAATCATGGGGAATGAACGAATTGAGTTGAGCAAATCTTAAGTTTACTGGTGGCTCACCACCTCCCGCTTACTCATATTAAAGCAAATACTCTGCATTTTTTCCTTTCTACGTAATAGCATACCCAACTTGCGTTGGAAATACATCGTGTTTCCTTCCACTTACCAGATATTGGACATGGGAGGATGCCAGACGCATGTGCCAACAAATTTCACCACATTCTCATATTGCGGTCCCCAGTAATTGTGAGGAGTTTCAAGTTATACAACAAATCGCTAAGCGAACACAAATGGGCGTTTTTTCTGTGTGGCTTGGATGTTCAACAGATGGTAACAGTACTTTGTTAAAAATTGCACAAAATATTAACTGCGTGGATCAAACATACTGGAATGCAACGTCCAAATCTGGTGTTGGCTACTGGCGTGAGTTATTTATATTTCACACACACTTAATCCGCATAATAGTATAGCCCAATTAATGCGATGGTCATGCTCTGGAAAAGGCTATTCTACATACCATTATAACATATTGAACAGGCGTAAAAAATGTTAACAGCTGCCAAATCCTTATTGCATTTAGTATTATTATAGTTATATGAGATCTTTAAAAATTCTGGGTAATGAGATAGAAGGAATAATAGCAAGAATAGGATCAGAAATAGGAGAAGGGTGGCATACCGTAAAATCCCGTCTACAAGCATATATGGTGTTTTTTATAAAAGCTTAATTAATTCGAAGCAAGCGTTAAAATACCAACACAATAGAGCGGTCTTAAAATAATACTTGTTTGTATATGCTTGGATCCGTAATTTATTTGCTCAAACTCCATAATGGCGACTGGATTAATGTAGCTTTCATCAGAAGCACATTATATGCTTGTAGACGGGGTTTTACGGTATGCGGATTCCAACCACGATAATAAAAACGATTTATTTTCTATTACAGCGTGGCAAATCAACCTTGAGTTTGAGTCGTATTTATTTGCTACCACAAATTTTTGGCATAGTCCAGTTACAGTGGGATTACTTCCCGACTTCGGCGCTATTGTCACAGTTGCCCCTAAACACGTGCAATATTTCTATGAGATTGGTACTGTTTGTGAACTTCCTTATTCCGAGATTCACCTAAATAAGTCATTACAGTGTAAGTGAATGTTAGCAATTAAGGGATGGGCCAATATTGCCCAAATTTGACCAAAAACTATGAGGGATCTGCTATATATGTTGACTATGACTATGAAGTTGAGATTATAATCTGATCTATTGGACTTGCGTTTTATGAGTGGTAATATTTCACATCCTATCTCGGATGCATCATCAGGCCCACTGAGCTGTGAAGCGGATGTTGTGTCACAGGTCGAAGATGATCCAAACCTCTGACCATGACTTGGCTCGTTGGATTCGTCTATAGCGATGTGCTAAAAATTGACTTCATTTATACGTGATGTTCACACGCAGAGATTGTCCATTGAAATGTGTTAGACGGGGGAATATACGGTTTGACCCTAAATAAATAATTATTGCAACAAAGGGTTTTTTAACTGATTTTTGTACTATAGGACCTCAGGAATAACACAAAAAAGGTTATAAAAAATCGGACTACAATTTTCCAAGATGTAGCGCTTCCACATGTTAAGCTTCCTGTACTCTTAAGTGATCTCATTAAGGTCTGTCCGATTATTAGATCTGAACTGTGGCCTGTCCAACACTGATTACTGCGGCGAATGACATGGAAGCCATTGCAGAATTTCTGAAACACGTCTGGATGTTTAGTCTCAAGCTCTTGAATGTAGTGATATTCCGATTTCAAGTAGTTGTAATGTTCAGCTGCAGCAAAAATTGCAAGGCAGTGAGCAACAGCGCTTAAGCGCATGGGCCAAGATACGGTGCGATCTGACATGATCAGAGCTCTGGCCACCCTCATCATCTTCTGGTAATTAAGACACAGTTTACTGGTCTTTGACCTAGCTTGCAGTTCAGACTTTCTTTTGTCAAGTTCCAGTTTGATCTTGCCCAATATATCAGATGTCTCAATACTCTCCAATGTTGATTCACCTGCCATCACCGAAGAGTACACATCTTCAGATTCATCCATCAATGTCTCAAATGGGCAGTTTTACCATATATGGATTACTAAGTCTAATATCCCCATGTTCACCACAAGCAATGTTAACTTTAATCAAAAATTATGTCCCGATTGTTTACTACCTATGTTCTATTGTTAATTATGACAGAGGCTGATATATTGGCTGCCTTGGTAGAAATATATTTATTAATACATTTATTAATGTTTATTAATTATAAATTAATTATTGTTTCTGTTTTGTTTATTTTGTATTATTTTTAATTGTTTCATAAACATTAGAAAAAATAATGTATAGCTTTTGTCAAAATTTTCGAATATTTCAGAAATGGCAGCCCTTTTGAAATTCAAGATGGATGCTATCACTTGCTGAAAGTTTTAATGGTCTCATTTTGATTATTTGACCACACAAACATAGGGATAGACACCAACATTATAGCTCTATGATAAGAAATAAGTGATTTACAGCAATTTTAAGGTATTGGCGGAAGACCGATTTTTATAACTTTTTTTCTGTTGTTCTAGAGGTCCAGTAGGATTAAAATCTGTTGCCTTTTTTGACGTAACCCCCCCCTTTTTTTTCATATATTCCCCCGTCTATGTGTGATTCTTTTCGTATAAAAAATGACTTTGCGATTCACATTTTGGACACGTATAAAACGCACGTGTTGCGTGGAAATATGCTGATTTAGCGACATGCCGAAGTTCATGCAACGCGCCTAATGAAAAGTCTCATTTTGAAAGTAAAGTCATGATGGATGTAGTGGTCCTTGATCTACCAAAATATATGTTTTGGGGTAACTATAATATTTGGGGATCACAAAAATATAAGCAGCATGTTAACCTCGGTAAGCATAAAATTTGAAATCACATTGCCCTCTATCGACCAGATCAGATAAGCTCAGATATTAGTCTTTGATCCAGCCATCTTGTTCTCCTTCGTGATGAATGAGCACACTGCAGTTTGGAACCGAGACTAGTAATATTTAACACCGTTTTCAAAGTCGTATAAGTGCACGGGCCAACGTACGTGCCACGCACTACGTATGTAACATCACAGTCCAGTCAGCCACCTGGACAACCGATTCTTTAGAAATGCTTAGTCGCGCTAAAAGTCGATCGATACATGTTAAAATCAGCACAATTCAGAGATACACCTTTTGCTATGAAATTAATTTTCTCGGTCAAATATAAAGCAATAATTTTTTTTTTCTTCAGTAATGTCAGTTAAAAACTTGGTGCTTGGATATACATTTTTTTTAAATCCTGGTGTTAAAATTAAGCATCAAATTGTGTCTTTTAGTGTGATATTTTTTATTTTGATAGTCCTTGAATTCGCCCGCGAGCTTTTTACGGAATTCATGTTTTAGCGTCTCAAACTAATATAGTTTGCTAAAGAAAGCTATTTCCCACCCCTGTAAGGCACATCGTGTGGGTCTATATGTTATAGTTTTGTCAGAATTTCCGTTTTTATTTTACCCTTTTTCCCTTCATGCTCCGAAAATGTCAAAGTCAGTACTTTTATCTCGAGAGCAACCAGCAGAAATAGTCGATATTTCCTTTGTTGTTTATCCAGGTCAATTTTCCATTGAAAGCAAATTGCCCGACCAGCGATTTGGTAGCCCAAATCCCCAATTGAGTGTTCTAGTTAAACATGATCAGTAGGAGCGCTATAGGCCTGGGAATTTCTTTGCTATATTGAAGTTCTAGCAACACTGTAGCCATGCCGGTATTCCTATTAAACCCAGGGATATCGATCCACAATGCTAGTATTAGCCTTAGATTTCACGCGTTGATTTTGAAAAATAGTCAGCCGGCAGTAAAAATGGTGAAATGAAAACGCAAATTCTGACAAAACTATGATACAAGGTGTCCCATAAAAAGGTTACATGTAGAAAATGAACCTCATTTTGCGATGGTACAACAAAACACTAACATTTTTTCACATATTATTTATTCATCCTTCTTGTAATAGTCTGCTAAGTTTCAACTCCGTATCTTTAAAGCAACTTAACTTATGAGCGCAAGATGACAGGGGTGTCAAGAGTGACTAATCATCAAAATATCGCACAGCGAAAGTTAAACACAAGCACATCTTTCATGCTCTTTTTTTCTAATTATTTTTATTTCTCTCTTTTTTTTCATGGTTGAAAAACCTTTTGCACTAAAGAACCACGTTGACAATTAAATATTGCACATTATCTTATAGAGCTTCTTGACTGGTCATTAGAGAGGAACACGTTTTGGTGAAGGCATTTCTGCACGCTGAATCTCCTGCCATCAACATAATAAAATTAATAACAATTTGCATTTAGGCTTTGTTTGGGTTTTGTTTAGTTGAAATCGCTGCTGTGTTATATACTGTAAGAAAATTGTCCATTTTCTGACCGAACTCTCGAAGTAAAACTGAACAAGTTTTTAAAGCTTTCTGTTCAACAAAATAATATACTGCGGCTGCCACGCTATGGCTGGACCTACTCAAATGACCCGCCAAATCCACTGTGTGCCGTGTGCGGGAAGCGAACCTCGTGTTGCATTATATCACGTAAACATGATAAACAGTTTGCTCAGGAATGCAAGGAATGCGAGGTAAATACGGACGTTGTGAACTTGACATTCACAGGGGTACTAGTAGAGGGTACATACATTATGTCATGAAAAGGACATTTATATTTGTTAACATTAACTTAGATTATTTTAAAAAATCTACATGTAACCTTTTTTGGGACACCCGGTATATCGCTCACGGTGATGTGCGTTAGAAAGTTGGGAAAAATCCTTCATTAGCGAACTTTGAAAAGCTAAAAGGTTGATCCAAAAAAAGGCTCGCGGGCAGAGTTTAAGCCTATCAAAATCGAAAATCTTACACTAAATGACTAAATTTCACGCCTAAGTTTAACACTAGAATTTGAAAAAAAAAAATACAGTATCAAGCACTACAATTTTTCCTGACATTTACTGAAAAAATGAAAATGATTGTTTTTCATTTGGCCGAGAAAATTAATTTTACATCGAAAAGGTGTAACTAAAAATTTAGCTCATTTCAACACCAAATTCGATCGTTTGTATTGCCTCATTAAATGACTGAGTGAGCCTTGCATAACAAAAGAATCGGTTGTCCAGGATGCTAACTGAGTCTCTCAATTAAGAAAAAAGAACAGTTCACCAACTGTTACAATTAAACAATAATATAGTCACTAAGCCAGTAGCGTAACAAAGGGAACAGCCGTTGCCTGATCCTGACCGGCGTGCCGGATATTTCTAAATAAAGTTTTGTTCTGTAATATATAGTTTGTACAGGTAGTCCACATGTAATGCATTTGAACTCGTCTGAATCCAAAACTATCACATGGCCTCACGACTTGGGTTGTATTTTCCGTTATGAACGATGTATTTGGGTGATTGAATCAAATAATATCATCGATGGAATTTACACGATTATCGTAACGGAACTTCATTTTCATGAGAGCAGAACTGATTCAGTTGTGTTTATCGGCCATGGAGCTGGTGTTAATAGTGACTCGAGATTATTTGATGCGACCCACGTGGGAGTGCGTCATTGGTTTGAGGTATATGCTCGTCGGATGTGGATTATGTATGAATATTACAATTGTTTTGGACTGCCAGCACAAACATTAAGTGTAGAAATTACAAGAAATATTAATGGTAAGAAAACATAAATAAACCCCTATCATTATTATTTACATTCGCTTACATGTAATAATTCAACTTGGCTTATCTTGTTTGATGGGATCATTTATTAGTTTTTCAAACAAAACATCATGTATAACCAAATTTTAGGCTTAAACAGCTAAAAGTGATATCGTGCTAATGTATACAGATGGTTTTGATTCGTTCTCAACTTTAATTTCACCTCTTTTACAAAATTGGTGGCGCTATTTAGTTACTGGAAATTACCCTTTTAATACAAATAATTCCTTTTGTTGTTTAATAAATTATGTTTATAAAATTTCCTTGTTGCTTGTTTCACCTATTCCAGCTGTTTTAATGGCGGTATCAATCACCTAACCCTTGCAAATAAAGAAATATGATTTAGGATAAATAGCGCCATCTATAGTTCGTATTTAGTAATAATGAAACCAATTCTATATACATCAAACAGCCGTGGCTTCTTTGGCTTATTACATTTTTGACTCACACTGCACACAAAGCTTTAAAGCAGGAAACCTAAACAGCAAACATTTAGAGCATTAAACTTTTCGTCTCTTTCGTCAAAAAATACTCATTGTTGCCTGCGCAAGCGGTATTTCCTGGCCAGGCAGTCGGACCCAAGGAGGTTTTTTTTATTAAGAATGGAGATACAATAGATTACGTACCGTATTGTTTCTTTGTGTGTCGAAAACATTGCTAATGAATTGGTGCGCTGTTGGCCCTAAAAAGTAGAACATGATAACATGGAAGTAAATGATGAGGGAATGATAAGTGGGAAAAACATAGAAAATGAGCGATAATTTTCCACTATCATATAAAGAAATTGGAAATTCTGACATCATTATTATTATAGTATTACATAATTGTAAATTTTCATTTGCATCATCCTTTCTTTATAGGATTCTGTGACGCGTTGGCTATTTCTTGCAGTATTCATGGGTGTTTAGATGGCCATCTCATGTGTGATGGATTGCAGCAATGTGTTCCAACTAATGAAGAAATCGAGTGTGGTTAGTTGAAAACATAAACCAGTAACTCCCACACGGCTATACCCCAAACTCGCCACACCCCACTCCAATAACACCCACCCACACATATTCCCTCCATTTAAGCATGCACGCACCCCCACGTTTCGTAGGAATTTGATAAACTTTATTTTCACTATATGTTTTAAAGTAACAAAGACAAATATACGAAAGTGTACATTTATGGAAAGGAAACGATCAAATGTGTCTGCTAAATTTGGAAAGAATTACCCAAAACAGATCCATAAATGTGACACGATCAAGGGAAATGAGTCACATGTCGCTAATATTGATTTTGAGATATTGGCAAAGAAAGCAATCAAATTCTTTTGTTTTACACAGTTTTCAGCGATTGATAAATTGTTTCAGTTTCTGAAAGCTCTAAATTTCCTCTTTGAGAACCGATGTAAAACTTATTTTTGTCATAATTGTGTGAAAATCACGTTTTTAGTCCCATACCGAAAATGATCCCTAAATGACCATTGACTCCAATTATGTGTACAATATAGACACTGACTAGTTGATACATATGTGCAAGTGATATCATTGCACTATGTAATTTGCGGAAGCATCAGCATTTTGAAGGTATTTGGTTACACACCGAAAATTACCCCTAAATGAACGTTGAGCCCAATTATGTGTGAAACATAAAAAGTGTTCATATCTGAGGCATGTGTGCAAGGAAAGAGCATTTTAGTGAAAATCACGCTTTTGGTCCCATGCAAATAACTCCTTAGACACTGGATATAGATGATGCATATCAGGTGCAAGTGACATCATTTCACTGTGTAATTTGTGCAAGCAGCCGTATTTGGTTACATACCGGAAATGACCTCAAAATGACCTTTGACCGCAATTCTTCTTTATACAGCTTTTAGACACAAGCTATAGGCAATGCATGTATGCGAGTGACGTCATTGTGCTATTTAGTTTGCGGAAGAAGAAATATTTTACGGTATTTGTTCACATACCGGAAGTGCCCCCTTTTTACAATTTGACCCCAGTTAATTTGATTAAGGTTGCTTTTCAGGAGTGCAGGACACCATTTTTTCAACTAGACTATTATTACAGCTTAAAAGCTGCCGGATATCATCGTGCAAACTTCAGTCTATTCTCAAACTCATTTTTTTTTGCCATCAGATTTCTGCACCAATGTGATTTCCTACGAGATACACAACATCGAGTCGTTGAACATAACCTCTCCTCTTTATCCCGTCATATATCCTAATAATTTGAACTGCATATGGAAGATAATAAACTTGAGGAACTTCTATATTGTGATTTCTTTCTGGCATGTGGAATTCGACAACCCTGACAAATTGGAAATTCAACTAGACGATGACATCATTGCCATGATCATATCCTGGAATTATGGGATACCTAACTCAGTTGCAAGCAATTCGACTGAAATGATGCTTACATTTATATCTGATAATGACGGAAGAGCGAAAGGATTTGCTCTAGAAATTCGAAGCGAGAATACTATTGGTAGGGCCTAGTATAAAAAGAAATGTAAACAACAATGATGAAGTCATGCCTTGCTCTTGTTGCTTTGCCGTTTCTTTGCTTCTTTTGCTTGTTTGTGTTATTTATTGTATCTACGGTTGTCAGGTCATCCCTGGTGAATTAAAGCCATATTGTAACATTTGTTGGGCAGGATGCCCTCAATATTTTTCAAAATTCTGTTTTTTACACGATTGTAATAATATACTTTATTAAAACTAAAATACTAGATTTTGAGTAAAGCACAGAAACCGTCGTTTAATTATTACGATGGACAAAAATGGTCAAACGCCTATGTTCATAACACAGTACATGTATACATGGCAAGTGGGACGGTCATACACACATCAAAGGATCGTACCGTAGGACGACAGACGGACTGACACGCATTGGCGACAATGGAGCTGGTAGTAAATTCCAATTTTCTTTCCTCAGATGTTCGGCTCAAAATTTAAAAGGGACATATCTGACAGTAAAAGCTAACATTTTATGGAAAAGAAATACTAATCCATTTTATATGGAAATGTTACAATATGGCTTTAATTACTATACCAACAAGAAATTAAACCCATTATATTCCATTTTCTCCATCTAAATTTGTAACTATATAGATTTGATAACGATTAATATTGCCAAAATAAATACATCAAAATGAAGTAGAAAAATAAAATCGCATACCCGTCACATTTTTAGACACACTGTGATGTTTACTTCTTGACCTTTTTGTACCCGGGATAATTATGCTCGAAATGCTCGAATATTAGACGTTAATGTCGTTCACTCTCGCTTTTATATAATTACAATTAATTATTATAATTATTATATTAAGTTGATTGCAAAGATGACGAATTCGGGTGCAAATCTGGATATGGATGTCTTAATAAAACCCTCATTTGCGACAGGAAACCACTTTGTATGGATGCATCAGATGAAGATGATTGCGGCGGTGAGTAAAGCTTCTAATATAACACCACTGTTTGGTCCATGTTATTGCTATCATATCTAAATCGGGCGGGGCGGGGGTGGGTGGACATCATGGTTTTCTTCTGAATTGAGGAAAATGACATTTCGGTCCGTATAAACAGGAATCTATCCTCTCAAGTCCATTTGCGTCATGATTGGCCGATTAATATCTTCTAAACCACTAATCGAACCTCAACAAAAACAAATCTTTGCATTATTTTTTTAGATATCATAGCATCCTGTTCAGATGGATTAATCTCATTTTCTCAGCATCATGTTGAAACCATTACAAGCCCGTCGTACCCTCATACACCAAAATCTCAACTAGCTTTCTCATGCATTTGGCTAATCCAGACTACTGTTACTATGGGATACTTGATTGATATAATAGACTTCACAGGACCTGTGTGGTTAAGAGTTAAAGTAACGTGTCCTCAGGAAGACGATAAGACACCCGTTGGCCTCTTGTTTAATGCTAAACAACATCCAAGTTCAGTGACGATTGGAAATAGATCTTCGATTTCTATTCATCTACGAGAGGGTGTTATCTATCCACAGCGTGAAACACGTGAAGCATTTATGGCCAATATAACCGCACTGCCGATTGCTGAGTATGGTACTGATATTCAAGCAAACACAATTGAACGAGCTTGATAAATTTTAGGTCATAAAACTTACTGTTACTGTAAAATAATTTTGCAAAAACGTTTGAAAGAAAACCTTCCGTAAACGTTTAAATAAGAGTAGTAAATGTTTTGTGCTAATGTGTAATTAAAACTTGTTATAATTTTTAAATGGGGAGGCAAGCAATTTTTGCTGCACATTTTAAATAACAAGCTCTAAAAAGGCTGAGGACAGAAATGTTCAAATACGCAAAATATTATGGGCGGGCCGAGATGGGGAAGCAATTTTTGGCAGACCCGAGGGATGAAGCGAGCAATTTGAAAGTCCCCCCCCCCCCCCCGGGGCTCGTAATTATTGCACAGCCCCTTATTACAATATTTTGGTTTTTCTCCAAACATGATAGAGGACTGGAATTGTGAAGTCGACGAAGTTGTATGCAACACGACGGATCCCTTGTTTGTGATTTGTTTACGGAGTGTTAGCTCGTGCGATCCTGACCTTTGCACTCGTATCCGGCTTGGAGACATAGGCTTCACCAAGACACAGTGTCGTGAGTAGAGGAACATGTAATACTATATACTCCATCTATTGTGGTTAAAGTACCAAAAACCGAGATCCATTGCATTATAATATTCGTCTACCGCAGGCATTCTTTTGTAACATGTCTACCAAAAACCGAGCAGAGGATGGGGGTTCTGAATTTTATTTACTAAACGTATTGTTCTTGTGTATACCTCTATACATTGATACCAAAATAAATACCAACAGCCTCCTTATTTTGTCATTATGATGTAATTATGTGAGTGCACAAAAAAGTCAAAATCGAATTTAGAATTTTTTTTAAATCATCATAGGCGTAGATCCGGGGTGGGGGGATAATCCTCCCAATATTTTGCCAGGGAGATGGTGCATACTATCATCCCCCAATATTGACGCCTGTATGTGGGTTTCTGAACCAAATTAACCACATATTTGGTCATTTTATCCCCAAAAGTCCAAATCTTTGCGCGCTTTGCGTCAATTTATTCCACTTTTCCTCCATATTTCATCAATATATCTTCACTATATGGCAAAAATTTTCGCGCGCTTCACGCGCGTGTGTACCATTGACTGATTCGGTCGCCAAAATGTGCTTGATTTACTATACTTCATGACATTTTTTACAATCCCATCCCCCATGTCAAAAAGAAATCTACGCAAATGAAAATCATAGAAACGTGCCATTTTTACAACATTTGTAGTAAATACAAGTATTATGTAATACATTATTCTAAATACACTAATCATATCGTAATGCCAATTTTGATGAGAGCTAAAACATACAGAAGAAAAACAATGGTAGGGTTGCATCTAGAGCGGTTATCGTACCATAGCTGGACAATGATGCGTCGACTCGATTTATTTGATTTAGCTGCACATTCAGTTCTGTCCGCTGCTTGTGTCTAGATTCGCTTCTTGTGGGTGATTCCCAGTTCCCTCTGAACTTTGCCCTTCCATCTGGTTGGTGGACGCGTCGTGTGGTCTTTTCCCGGGGGTCTTTTCTTGCTAAAGTAATGTAGGCTTGGTGGGAAAGCCAGTCCATTTCAAACGTCTCCGTCAGATAACATGAAGCTAGTGATGTTGAGACTCTGTCGGATGAATGGAATTGTTGCGGAATTGGTCAAGTAGGAAAACTCCAAGCATAGCCCTACTAAAAGGCATCGCATTTCAAAAACTAGTCTGTGTCGATCGGATTCATATATCTTTCACCAACTTTATTGCCAGCCATAATAAATTATTAGATCTATTCGACGGTTGTTTGATGCGATCATTTTATTAGTTTTTCAAACAAAACATCATGTACAACCCAATTTTAGGCTTAAACAACTTAAAGCATTATCATGCTACTGTTTACAGATGCTTTTGTGTAACTTTCTACTTTAATTTCCCCCTATTTACAACATTAGTCACTTTCAAAACATTTTTTCAAGCTTTTTCTGATATAAAATTTATCTATTTATTACAGGATTGGTGGCGCTATTTAGATACTGGAAATTATTCTTTCAGGCTTTTAATACAAATAATTCCTTTTATTTTTTGATGAAATATGTTGATAAAATTTCTTTGTTGCTCATTTTACATATTTCACCTGTGTAAATGGCAGTATTGATTACCTACCCCTTGCAAATTAAGAAATATGATTTATGATAAATAGCGCCAACTATAGTTTGCATTTACTTAATAATGAAGCCAATTCTATATACATCAAAACAACCGTGATATATATTCACATCCAATCGATAGCTCAGTGCCTAAATTTCTGCTTTGCAAACCAGCGGAATTCGTCACAGGTTTGCTTTTGTTTAAAAAAAAACGTGAATTTACAACTGTCATCCCACTGGCACAGGAATTTTGATTTGTTTTTTTAATTCTATAACAGAGTACAAATATCCGGGAGGGATTACCACTTTTGAACACCATCACACCGTCAAAACGAAACATATTTCAGGTCTAAAATTTCACTGGGGTTCTGTAATTGTGGGATAATGCCGTCAATTTGGTCACATACACCCGTATGAGAAATTTCAAGCTTACTGCTATACCGTGATCTTTTTACCCACTCTATTTACCCACTCTATAAAATACAGCATGTGGTATAACACATCGCACCATTGGAATCAACCAGACCATTATATTAACGCCAATTTATAATGATGATGATAATGATGATGATGTTGATAATGATGATGTTGTTGATGTTGGTAACAACATATACGGTGATAATATTATTTGTGTTTACTACATAAACAACAATCTGAACAATAATATCTTAGTGCGTATCAATTATTTTGACACTGAAGAAGACTTTGACTTTTTGTTAATTGGTCAAGGCAATAACCCAGATGACCGTAATTCTATACTTGCTAGACTAACTGGTAAACCCAAACTTCGAGCTCTGACTTCAAATGATGATGAACTGTGGCTTACTTTTGCTACTGATTCCTCCGGTGGGGCATTAGGGTACGAACTGGAGTTGAATCTGATTACTCAGGATACTGTTCATGGTAAATCTTTCCACTTTTATCGTCTCAATATAACTAAACAATATTCATCCATTATTTAAAGTAATTTCTGCGCTACGTTCTTAGGCATTTCAGCATGTTTGCATTGTTTGAGGCTCAGTGCCACACTCGCAGTAATCCCAGAAGCCCAGTTGCCCACTGTACATGGTAAATCTTTCCACTTTTATCGTCTCAATATAACTAAACAATATTCATCCATTATTTAAAGTAATTTCTGCGCTACGTTCTTAGGCATTTCAGCATGTTTGCATTGTTTGAGGCTCAGTGCCACACTCGCAGTAATCCCAGAAGCCCAGTTGCCCACTGTACCTTTAAGACCGCCCAACTTCAGTATGGAAGCGGTCACGGGTCCTCAGCTCCTGGCAACAGGACCTCGGCTAGTTTGATTTCCATATTTGGCAATTGATTGGTTGTGTCTTAACCTTTCTTTCCACATCTGGAGTCTTTCCACATCTGGAGGTACGCTTCTAAGGCACCACACCCAATTTGGTCCTATAGAACTATCAGTGCTCGGTTATAGGTACCGATGACTTTTAACATCGCTCCCTGGAGATGTAATAAATTGTAACAAGCATAATAGTTAACAGTTGCATACTGTTATTGTTTCTCATTTTAATAAAAAACGAATGCACTGTTCAGGGTACGATAAAAAGTGCCATCGGTACCTCTACATGTACCGATAGCGCTATAGGACCAAAAAAGATGTTGTGCCTAAGGAAGCTAAATGTGCCCCTTTTCAGATATTTTCTTTTATCACTGAGAGCCGTGTTTGGAGACAACTGTCAATTCCAGCCATGACAATGACATCTAGTGGCATCTGTTAGGACCTTGGACCATTGGATAGAAATTATATCCAACATATGAGGTTCATGCGCCCGTGTCAATGTATAATACTCAAGGGCTATCAGTGTACTAATCATAGTCCTGACTCCTCATGCAAGTACCTTTATTTTGCCGAGAAGCTACCGGACTCTTCGTTTTAACCTTTCATGGCCCAATTGGCCTCATAATATTTGACATTATGAAGCTCCTTTACCCATTAATATGTATTATGCTCAAGTGCTATCAGCTTACTAGCTCAGGGTCCCAAAGGTCATAAAGCATAACAATGGGACTAGAATTTACCCTGAATGCAATGCATGCGTGTAAAATAAGCGTAGCCTGCTATATCATTGTATGTAAGTAGGAATGAAAAAAATGTATAATAATTTACAGGTATATGCCGAGATGACGAGTTTCAATGTTGGCCTGGATATTGTATCCAACACACAGGAATATGCGATGGTTTCAAAGACTGTCTCATTAACACAGCAGATGAAGATGTATGTGGTAAGTTGTTTTTGACGTTGTAGTTATTGCTGGCGTTAATTTTAAAATTGTCGTCGTTGAGGAAGAATGACGATGGAATTGAAGATAACTATGATGAAAATGACGACGAGGTCCCAGGATACCGATGATGATGATGATGATGATGATGACGATGACGATGACGATGATGATGAGGAGGAGGAGGATGATGATGATGATGATGATGATGATGATGATGATGATGATGATGATGATGATGATGATGATGATGATGATGATGATGACGATGATGATGATGATGACGATGACGATGATGATGAGGAGGAGGATGATAGTGATGATGATGATGATGATGATGATGATGATGATGATGATATGATGATGATGATGATGATGATGATGATGATGATGATGAAAATCTCGAAGATGACAGTGAATAATAAGGATTGATAATTATGACGATGACTTCAACTGTCAAGTAACTGTAACATCAAGGAAGTTAAAAACCAAGTTTGCTGTTCTTATTTCAAACCAGCTTACATTCTTTGTCCAGAGGATTTCCTGTGTAAAGAACACGTCACCGTAGCTCTAAATAACGATGACGCATTTTGTATACCAATGTTTCAAGTTTGTGATGGAATAACACAATGTCCAACTGGTGAAGATGAAAAGCAGTGCGGTATGATTATCTCATTATATGAAAATGTTCCTCTTGTTTGATTTGTAGCTTTCTATTGCTTTAGCTACTTTCGTATCGTCATAATGGCACTTTAGAACTGTTATTCTACTTCCGGTTTATGGCTTCTTACGACAAATCGATATGTGCACGGGTGAATGATCATAATGCATCACTACACTACCTTTCAGTTAAAGGCATAAATTGGAATAACAGATGTGGAAATAGGAGTATTAAACTGATCAGTAGATACAAGCTGTAGTCCTACTGTATATGGCATATTGGATGGCTTAGGGGAAAGTTAACCCATATTTGCAAGACTAACCTTGCCTTCAAGGTGAAACAAACCTGCTCATTTTACCCTCTGGCCATGGGCTGGCCTGGTATCAGATCTTACCCAGGGAAACATGACATTCCAATGTATGCCTTTAAAGTAATTTCTATTAGAAAGATATTTCCCTTCGAAAGAACATAATAGAAAAAAATGCACTTTAACCATCAATAATAGTATAATGTTTATCTCCTTTTTTAAAAACAGAAACGACTCGTTGTCCAGCTGACTGCAACTGCTCCTATTACACAAAGGAAACGTTTCGAACACAGTGCGCAGTTTGGTCGTTTGAAACGATACCAGCAGTGGCTCGACTTACCAAAATGTTGTAAGTATTTTCACAATATTTCAATATCGTAATCCATTGTGATTTGCATAATGCTGAATAAAATTGTACTAAATAAAAATAGGTAACCGTCCCTATATAAACCGTGAGGTAACCGTCCCTATATAACCCGTGTGGTATCCGTCCCTATATAACCCGTGTGGTAACCGTCCCTATATAACCCGTGAGGTAACCGTCCCTATATAACCCGTGTGGTATCCGTCCCTATATAACCCGTGTGGTAACCGCCCCTATATTACCCGTGTGGTATCCATCCCTATATAACCCGTGAGGTATCCATCCCTATATAACCCGTGAGGTAACCGTCCCTATATAACCCGTGTGGTATCCATCCCTATATAACCCGTGTGGTATCCATCCCTATATATCCCGTGAGGTAACCGTCCCTATATAACCCGTGTGGTATCCGTCCCTATATATCCCGTGAGGTAACCGTCCCTATATAACCCGTGAGGTAACCGTCCCTATATAACCCGTGTGGTATCCATCCCTATATAACCCGTGTGGTATCCATCCCTATATAACCCGTGAGGTAACCGTCCCTATATAACCCGTGAGGTAACCGTCCCTATATAACCCGTGTGGTATCCGTCCCTATATTTCCCGTGAGGTAACCGTCCCTATATAACCCGTGTGGTATCCGTCCCTATATAACCCGTGTGGTAACCGTCCCTATATAACCCGTGAGGTAACCGTCCCTATATAACCCGTGTGGTATCCTTCCCTATATAACCCGTGTGGTAACCGCCCCTATATAACCCGTGTGGTATCCATCCCTATATAACCCGTGAGGTATCCATCCCTATATAACCCGTGAGGTAACCGTCCCTATATAACCCGTGTGGTATCCATCCCTATATAACCCGTGTGGTATCCATCCCTATATATCCCGTGAGGTAACCGTCCCTATATAACCCGTGTGGTATCCGTCCCTATATATCTCGTGAGGTAACCATCCCTATATAACCCGTGAGGTAACCGTCCCTATATAACCCGTGTGGTATCCATCCCTATATAACCCGTGTGGTATCCATCCCTATATAACCCGTGAGGTAACCGTCCCTATATAACCCGTGAGGTGTCCGTCCCTATATAACCCAAGAGGTAACCTTCTCTATATAACCCGTGAGGTAACCGTCCCTATATAACCCGTGAGGTAACCGTCCCTATATAACCCGTGTGGTATCCATCCCTATATAACCCGTGAGGTAACCGTCCCTATATAACCCGTGAGGTAACCGTCCCTATATAACCCGTGAGGCAGGGATGCAAATTGTGCGGGAGCGGGGAACACCGCTCCTAGGAAATGACAGTCAAAATTGAGGAAATAATGCCTTGAGAAGAAAAAACAGAAAGCGAGGAAAAAAGACGAAGGGAGAAGAAAAAGAAAAGAGGAGAGGAAGAGGAAACAAGAGGAAGAGGTGAAGGAGGAGGTAGAAGAGGGAAACAGGTGTCAGCAAAAGATAATGAATTAATAGGCGAAGCAGTGAAGCTACTGAATGGAAGAGAGGAAGACACGTGTGCACAATATTGGGGAATTCACATGATTATTCAAGAAATAAGAGAACACCTTCCTCTTTTAATACTTAAAAGTATTAAAAGAGGAAGGTGTTAGATTGTGGATATAGGTAACAATGCATATTGAGGAAATTTACAATTTATCATCAGAGGAGGTATTCAATGTAATTTAACAGCAAAAAAGAAATAGAGCACATATCTGAGGAAATCTAAAAAGTGAAGGCAATGAGGATTGTATGGGAAAAAAGGAAGTCATAAAGGAATTCAGTGTATCAATGCTAAAAAATCATAAGTGCCAGTGAGGAAATGACGACATGGAAAATTATGAGGGAATTTAAAAAGAGAACATAAAGCACTGAACAAGTTGTAAAGTACATGTATATTGAAATGGACTCATTAACGTTAAGAGGTAAACATAAAAAATACAGTAACCAACCACGGTAACAGAAATGGAGATACAAGGGTCAGCAAGTGGCTCCTACTAAGCAGTACGATTTGATGAAATTAAAGGGAAACAAATAGAGAAGGCCAAATCAAACTACTTGAACATGGTATGCAAATTTGATTTCCTATTGATGTAAGAAAATGAGGTAACCGTCCCTATATAACCTGTAAGGTAACCATCCCTATATAAGGCGCTGTGCAATAATAATTCGTCCCCCCTTTCTCGGCCTGCCAAAATTGCTTGCCCCTCCTCTCGGCCCGCCAAAAAATCTTTGCCCCCCCCCCCTTTACACATACCAAATTTTTGGGATCCCAATTTGCAAACCTTAAATAGTCTAGATATATGTTGCGAGTGCAGCGAGCAGGAACATTTGCACATTAAAGCGTTCCCGTACTGTTTTCCTAAGCCTTTTTAGAGCGTTTTATTTAAAAGACGCCCCATGAATGTGCGCCAAAAATCGCTTCCCCCCTTTGGCTGGCCAAAATTTCTTGCTCCCCAATTTTACCCTCCTCAGGGCTCATAATTATTGCACAGCCCCTAACCCGTGAGGTAACCGTCCCTATATAACCCGTGAGGTAACCGTCCTTATAAAAGCCGCGTGGTAACCGTCCCTATATAGCCCATGACGTAACCGTCCCTATATAACCTGTGAGGTAACCGTCCCTACAATCCTGTGAGGTATCCGTCCCTACATATAAACCGTGATGTAACCGTCCCTATATAACCCGTGAGGTGTCCGTCCCTATATAACCCAAGAGGTAACCTTCTCTATATAACCTGTGAGGTAACCGTCCCTATACAACCCGTGAGGTAACCGTCCCTATATTTCCCGTGAGGTTAACGTCCCTATATGTGAGGTATCTTACGCGTTCGCCTAACGCGGGTAGCGACTATTAGGGCAAAATTGACCTCTGTTTTATAATATAATACAAGAATACAGATCCTAGTACAGGGCGCGCTATGGGTTTGGGATTTTCTGCTGCTATTTTTTTTTTATTAGGCAACAAAAAATTGGGGTATGACGCAAAAAATCATTTATTTAAATAAATTATTTTACAAAAAATCTTTTTTTTTATTTTTTTTTAAATAAATTTAAAAAAACGAGCCTAGATTTTTGGGATTTTAACCCGGACGCGGAGGGCAACACAACAACTTTTTTTGGCCTTAGTGGAACCAATGTTTTTTCTATGCCCCCTGTGGTTCACATGAGGGGTCGAGGTTAGTGGGGCCAAAACTTAAAAATAGTCACATCATGTTGTAATGTATCTCAAATTGTTCCTCTCATCACAGGGAATAAAAAAGTCAATTTTCTTATTTTTCTACGGTGCTTATATTAGTTCAGGAGTTATAAAGTCGGATAGGTCAAATGTCAAACACAGAGGTCAAAATTGTAAAATATTTCATCGAAACTGATCACAAATTATTCCCCTTAATATAGGAAATCTCGAATATACTTAATTTACAATTTTGGTGCATTTTTTATTGTCTTGTCCTTCAGAGTTAATGCAGCCAAAGTGCAATAGCAATATGTACATGCATAACCTTTGACCCATGATTTCATCCCATTCAAATTATTTTCTTATTTCATTTGCCGAGAGGAAAAATTTGAGACAAGATGCGATTGAATCAGTGCATTTTGAAAATTTGGACTCTGTGCATGAGATATTTGACATTTGAACTAGTTTACTCTATAACTCCTGAACTAAGCACTCTAGTGCAGAATGACAGTTGACTTTATTTTTAATTCCTAGCAATGAGAGGAACAATTTCACATTATATAGAACTTGTAAATTTTGGCCCCATTATGGCCTTCGACGCCTCAGCACAGGAGGACATAAAAATGGAACCAATCCTAGTTTTATCATTCGAGGTGTAAGGATGCCCAAAAACATTGGTTCCAGGCACTAATATAGCAAAACTAGCAAAACACGAATACGAATTTAATACAAATACATATACGAATGTAATACAGGCCATGCTCTAGGGAGAGCGTGGCCTGATGTACATGAGGTCCCGGGATCAATTCCCGGCGGTGGAGATTTGCTGGGATATTGACTCGGGGGGAAATGTCTGAAATTAATTGGAAACATGTGTAGATTAAATTAAGACTTACGCTCTCCCCATAGAATTGAGTAAATGAATCACGAAAGTACTCAGTCCTTCGGAGGCAATTTTAGGCCGTCGATCCCGTGTATAGCGAGCCATACCGGTACCTGTATCTCGCAGCCCATTTCAAAAAGAGTAGGGTGTTAACTCCTGATTGTTCCCAACCCGTCCCGGTGTTCAAATGGACCCCAATGGGAACTTTACAATATTGGGTTATCCAGGGTTGTCAAAACCCGAAAAAATCAAACGAACAAACACTAGGAGACCAGAAGATATAGTTCCAATTTTAGAAATAAATCGGAAAAAACGGAAAAAACAAACTGGGAGGACCATACGGAACTGAGCCCTGCCGTCGATGTGACAAGCGCGTGTATCGTTACATAACCACTACCAGTTTAAATTATATACTTTAATAATTAGGTTTCTTAACATGAATTTCTTTACATCACTATTTGCAACATTTAAGTTTATGAAGTGTGTGACATTGAATTCTCATTTTAATTTCTAACGAATGTAATATTTTGTAGGACGCTGTCTAATGGAAATCGAACCACGTTTCTGACAAGTGACTTATTCAAAACTCTATATCATCTAGAGTTTTTGTAAGTATCGTTTCAAATACGATTAACTAATCATAGCTAGTCACTCCTAAATAACATTTATTCGGATTTATTTTTCAATTCTATAGAAAATTGACTGTACCTGTATATACAATAGTTAAACCCGGTTAAGGTTAATCAGTGGGTTTTTCATGTACTGGATTCTTGTTCAGGGCATTGTTAATAACAGAAACAGTAGGCAGAAGAGAATGAGCTCGAAACCCTGTAGACCACGAACCCCGATATATTTGTTGATATAAACCAATGCTGCTATGTCCTATTACCTATTTGCACTGATAACACAATGATATACAATAATAACTACAAAAGCAATAACAACAACAACAACAACAACAACAACAACAAAAACATACATTTCCTAAATCGAATGGGGGATATTCATGTAACAATGCGTACTCCAAACATAGCTTTAAATGTCTAAATTACCATAATAATGAAAAAACCAATCAATCACTGCAGTCAGTTAATCAGGTTTTTTAACACTCTAAAGTTTTACATAAAAAGTACGATAGGCGAAAAGCGTTTATACGCTAAATTGAAACATATTAAATAACAGGCAATCTATTCTAATACTTAACTGTTAATGTCAAAATATTGTAAATTGTATTATGCTACAGGTCACTTAGTAACAACGCGATACAAGAATTCGACAGCCATGCATTTCGAGGACTGAAGTACATAACTTGGTTGTAAGTTTTCAATAATACTTTAATGCAAATCTCACACATCATACAGGGTGTCCCAGAAAAAATTACCGGGCAAATGCATTTGGACGTAAGTCGAGAAATAGACATCAAAATCCAAAAATAAAAAAATCAGCGGGTAGCCCATCTTATTCTGCATCTTATATGCTAATTTTACTGGAATCAGTTGACTGATTGCGAAGAAATGAGCGTTTACATAACGCATGCGGCAATTCACTTCATTCCAAGTTTGAAAGAAAGATCATTCAACACAATGCGCACTAGTGTTTAACTGTCAATCGGCTTCATATTTTGTTCGGTGAAATCCTTTTCGTTCTTTTTAAATAATCTTTCTTGCAAAACATTTAATTAGTTTGTGTTCAAATTTGAAAATCTGCACGATTTTGAAAATAAAAGCTTGCATGTAAGATAATGCTCAGTACTTGTAAATATCTTTTTTCGTTTATGTTGATATAAATGTTGCATAAAGAATTATTGCATACAAAATTCCAGCTGGTTAAAAATTTTTCTCACACACGTTGACGTTAATGTTTTTGGAATATTTCCAAGAAATTGTAATGCAAGGTTTAAAACTTCAACATTAATGTCGCATGGTATCAAAAATTACACGTGAAGCTGTAAGCACTTGATCACTGTCATTATTGGCTCAAATGTTCTTTGGAAATTTAAAATATAACATATTTGAACAACCTAAAGAATTACAGTTGGAAAGCTACCAATTGCAGAAATCAAAGTTTTCTCGGACAAAGCAGTGAAAACATGAATATTGAATAACATAACACCGTCGAATTATAAAACATATAATGTGAACTAAATTTAATGAGATACACAAACTTTAGGAAGCGATGAGCGAGTATGATAAAGGTGCTTGTTGATCAAACTTGGAATGAACTGCATTGATGCGCGCATTATGTAATCGTTAATTTCTTCGCAACCAGTCAACCGAATCAAATAAAATTTTCGTATGTGATGAACAATAAAATAGGCTATGCGTTACGTTTTAAATTGTTTGATACTGATGTCTATTTCTCGACTTACAATCAATTTTATTCAATCGGTAATTTTTTCTGGGACACCCTGTATATTTCAACGTTAGAATAGGTTTTGAAAATCATTATTTATCACCTCAACAGAAGATCAAAACAGACACGACCATGCCAAAGGAATTAACTAAAGTAAATTGTAGGATCTTGTATATATTATAAACTGAAATCTTAGTTTCTACCCTGAATGTGACTTCACTTGTACTGTATAACATTTACTACCTACTTTTACAGGGATCTTTCATATAACAACATATCGGACATAAGTAATGGCTTTTTGAAGTCACTTAAAAAACTGAAGAATTTGTAAGTAGCAAAAACCGTCCCCTTCAAAACGATATGAAGATCACTTTAATTTCACTCGATTTCGCTTAAGTTGCATTTTGGTACTTTTATACTTGTTGTTGTGTAAGGACAGAATTACCAGGCTACGAGAGCAAAAGAGTGGTTGAGGGCTCGGTCACCATGAGAGACACACCAAATTGCATTCTGATTACGAGAAATGTCCTTCTGTTATTTATTTATATTTATTTATTTATTTGGCTTCATACACTGGTTACAATATCAAATAACAAAATTAGATAAAAGATGGATAAATAGGGCGAAAACTCACATCCCCTGCAAATCAAATGGTGCGCCCCTAAGGGGTAGGAGTGCTTTCTGACTATACGCAACTATGCTTTTAGGGGCCACGGACGTATTAATATCATGTCTCTATTATTTTGTCTACTATTGGGCATGCAGAATTCTATGGAACATTTCATTGAGTGCCATAGGAGATGAAGATTTTGACGAAATGTCTCATTTGAGAACGTTGTAAGTAATATTTGAGAACAAAATGTAGGTTGCAACTGTTTGAAGATTTTGAGTCGTTTGATATTTAAAGTCACATTGCATCAATAACTTACAATTCTACTGCTACAATGTTTACATAAATTAAAATGAACTCATAAAACTATTCAACTGGACTTGCATTTTTGGCCAGGCTACGATATCGCACCTTATTATATGTGCATCTTCTGGCCATCTGTTGATCAGGCGGCAATGGTATAGCCAGATATCGTTGATTTCAATTATGTGATCAAAAACATTCATAAGTTTGATTCAAAATCAACGACCATTTTAGGATAAGGTGCGATACTATAGCCCAGATAGCATATTAAATAGCGTATGAGTTCAATATAATATTTAATTATACCTGGATGAATAACAACCTTCACAAACGTATTTACTTATATAACATTAACAATTCAGCAACGAAGCCATGGTTGCGCTTACACTACAAATACACTATTTAAGCTAAGTTTAATTGGCCTAAATACGTCAAACAAGAAAATGGGAAGTACGCATATATCAGGAAGCATTTTCCGAGCCGAAAATTGGCGGCCATCTTGGATTTGAAGGACAAACGTTGGTCAAAAGTTGGTCAAATCAACATCAGATATGAATTTCTCGACCCAACAAACCCAGAAAACATATCCTGAACAGCATTGTAGGTCAAACCATTGAAAAAATAATTTTCAAAAACGGCGGCCATTTTGGATTTCAAGCTCTCACGGATTCCGCCCACGCTTTCGCGAGGGGTACCCCACTAAATGTTGTAATTAACCTTCATCGAAGACAAATCCAATGAGAAACGAACGTTCGCTCTCCACGGTCACGGAATAGCTGTAGATTACCCTACTTATACAAGAAAAAATTAAAAAGATGAATACAAAAATCAAGTTATATTGAATCAGTTTTAAAAACCTATTCTACGGGCATTATTTCCATCCACACTGCGGTATATCTCGAGAAGTCTCTCAGTATTTGAGCAGAACGGTGAAGTGGTGCTCATTCCTTCAAAAGTCGGATGCATCAACATAGCAGTTTTTCACCATGATGCAGCAGAGGACACCTTACCACGGTTGTCATTCCCCTATAAATAAAACTGCAATAAACCATTGATTGGTTCATTAATGTAAGAGAACATCCCGCATTGGTGTAAATAAACGTATCGAAGGTTCTTAAATCTGGAATGCAGATTAACAATTCCGTTAAAAAGATGTGTAGAATGGTATTTTATAATTTTATGACACGGATATGACATACAAATTGAGTTTCAACAGGTTTAAACAATTATGACCTTTCAAGCTTTCGTCATAATAAACTCTGATTTCTTCAAGGGTTTATGCCTTTCATAATAAGCTGTCCCTAACGAGAAGAAGTCTTCATTATTTAAAATAAGTCGTTTAAAGTAGGTTGTCTGAGGTCTACTTAGGATTCAGTGGCTCTGAATATGGATATGGAATATTAATTCGTAATTATCATAATTTTATATCATTGCCTTATTTTTATTGTCATATTGAAACTTTATATGTAGTTATATGTTGCTCCCCAACCCTGTCCTACTTTATGGTAATATAGATATAGGCCACCGTTAGTTGTAATAAAATTGCTTTATTATTTACAGAGTTCTAGTAACCAATGACAGAAAGCAGCAGAAACAAGAAATTGACGTACATGCTGGAGCTTTTGATGACATTCAGAATTTGAGTTTCTTGTAAGCTAAGTAATTTGATATTCTGTAAAATAGGGAAAATATTACATTTTAAAATGACTAGACAAAACAAGCAGTTGTGTTATATCTCGCAAACTCTAATAACTCAGCGGTTCACTCAATCTAAGTAAAGTATAAGCCGCAGTGTTTCATTCCCATCTTTAATATGCCCTTTCGCAATTTCGGAAATCGCAGACTGCGCATGAACTGCGCATGAACATCCTGGTCATTTTCCAAGATGACAACCGAGCCTCCTCCATTGACGAACCGCGCCTGACCCCCCCCATGATTTTACATTCCAGTTTTCACTCTAGCAGTTTTCAGCTAGCTCATCAATACTGCTTTCCTTGTCTTATGCAAGTGTTTAGAAGACATCAAGATCCAAAAATATGAAAAACACATGTAGGAAGTTCACCCGCATTGAAATACTGTTCCTGTAGCGAGTCCTCAATTTTATCTTCCAAGCAAGGAATTTAGCGCATGCGCAGTCCGAGATTTCCGAAATTGTGAAAGGGCTTATACAAGACGCTGTTGATGTAGGAGACTACACTATTGTGATACAGCTGAAGTATAACATTATTTAGGCCGTGTAAAATTAATATTTTGGTTCTCGTCCCCTCCCTCCTCAATTTCTGGGATTTGTCAGATTTATTTTTTTAATAGATTTTTCAATTTTTTAGACTTTGGAATGATTTATGAAATCTTCATACATATAAATAAGTTTATTAGAGAACAAGCATCACTTCCAAGTCTTTTTGTGGTACTCTAGGGGGATTATCCCTCAAAATCTCACATTTGAAAAAAAAAAAAGGGCCTCATCGTTTCCTCAAAGAACTGTTGAAGAAAAACAAAAACTACTGACAATGCTAATTTTACATTTGAAAAAAAAAAAAAAAAAAAAAAACACCTCCCTCCCTCATCAATTCATGAAAATCCTCTGGACGAGAACCAAAACATTAATTTTATACGGCCTTATTATAACACGAAGTTGTAAACATTATTAATTGAAACGAAATTTTCTAAAGAAATTACAATACGTCATTATTAACGTCAAAGCGAACGCAAATTACATAAATTCTAGATTGCTCTCTCGCGACCAGCCGAAACACCTCTCTACTCTAACTCTAACGCCCCAAGGGCTTTTTGACTGGAAGGGAAAGAAGGAAGGAATAAAGAGAGAAAACAAAGAAAGAAGTTAGTTTGCTCTGGGTGGGACTCAAGAACTGGGTCGGCGACCGGTAGCTACGGATCTTTCGCTGGCCCGGCCAACGAAAGCGTGCCTATTTATCACTTAGGGTAATAGCGTCATCACATTACGTGCGATGCACGCGCGCGCAACGTATGTATCAAGTACATGTAGTATTTTGTAGTGTAGTACCTGGTAGTGTTAGGGTACGGTAATACAAAATTTTGTTGATGTAGGAGACTACTAGTACAGGGTGCTATGGCGTGATTTTTGAGTTAGCATCTAGTTTTCCTACATTAGTGGAACCAATGTTTTTTAGCATCCTTACACCTGTAAGGTCATGATGGGGCCAAAAGTTAATATCTAGGAATAAATGCAGCCAATTGTCATATTTCACTAGGGTTCTTAGTTCAGGAGTTATAGAGTAAATAAGGCCAAATGTCAAATATCGCATGCACAGAAGCCAAATTTCTAATTGCACCAATTCAATCGAAATTTGTCTTAAATTACAACTCTCAGCAAACCAAACAGAAATTTATAACATCAGCATCGGATAAAATCATGGGTCAAATGTTATGCTTGTGCATATTTCTATTGGACTTTGGCTGCATGAACTCTGCAGGGGGACATAACAATACAAGAATGCACTTATTGTGAATAAAATATATTTTTGAGATTTCTTGTGTTAAGGGGAGTAATTTGAGACCAGTTTCGAAGAAATCGGACCATTTTTTTAATTTTGACCTTTGTGTACGCAATTTTCGAAATTTGACCTATATATTCGGCCTTATAACTCCTGAACTAAGCACCGTAGAAAAATATGATAATTGACCTTTTTATTTCGTGTGATAAGAGGAAAAATTTGTGATACATTACAATATGATGGCACTATTTTAAGGTTTCTCCCACTGTGACCTTCGTCCCCTCGCGGGAACCACAGGGGGATAGAAAAAAACAATCAAATTTTTATCATTTCAGGTTTAAGGATGCCAAAAAACATTGGTTCCACTAATGTAGGAATATAAAATTCCATATCCATAGCGCCCTGTACTATACACTGTTGTGATATAGTTGAAGTATAACATTACAACATTATTATAACATGGAAGTTGTTTAACAATGATTCATTGAAACGGAATTTTCTAAAGAGATGACTGTATGTCATTGTAAACTTCAAAGCGAACGCAAATTACATCAATTCCAGTTCACTATCTCGCGACCAGCAGAAAACACGTTTAACCAAGTTCACTCAAAGATTCACAAGTAGCACACAGTTCTATAATTCAAATGGAATGAATACTTATCAAAAGGTACAATGTGATTGGACAATGTTCTTGTATATAAAACATAAATACAGCATTACTGACAACTCAGATTATGATCATTATGTGAAGAGCACCTTGTGAAAATACAATCACGCAATCATTTTCTTAAAATGATTAGTAAATAATGCATCTTTTTTCTTTTTCGTCTTTCTCTATAGGTTAGTTGATGACCACAAAATGTGCTGTTACTTCAATAGTTTAGACCAATGCCTTACTACAAACAGGCAACCAATTTTCTTTATGTGTGGAAGCTTGGTTAAAAATCAAATTCTCCGAGTCTTTATGTGGCTTATTGGTATCAGCGCGTGTCTTGGAAACATTTGCGTTCTAATTTCCAAATTTCTAGCAAAAAGATCAACGGATGTTCAAGCTATACAATCTATTCTGATAGGAAACCTGGCATTTTCTGATCTTCTTATGGGAGCATATATGCTTCTAATAGCATGCATTGATGCGTTTTATGGTGACAATTACTATATATTTTCTGATAAGTGGAGAGTTAGTATTGGGTGCAGGATAGCAAGTTTTATGTCTCTTCTTTCAAGTGAAACGTCACTTCTGTTGTTGATTTTGATGACGGTAGATAGATATTTAGTTCTAGTGTTTCCGTTTAGTGACAATCACTTTACAAAGACATCGGCTAGTAGGTGCGTATTTGGTGTGTGGATTCTTGGTCTTTGTGTAAGTCTACCTGCTTCAATTCTAGCTGGTCCCGATTCTGATTATTATGAATTATCTGATGTTTGTATTGGGCTGCCCTTAATAACAAGGCCAAAAGATTTCGATATGGAACCTACAGTTGTCGGGAATGATGTATCGGATCAGACCTTCAATGTCCCAATAGCAACGAATACGGGAACGGCGTGGGTGTTTTCTATCGTAATTTTCATTTGTCTCAATTTATCCTTATGTTTATTCATGATTGGTTTATACACTTTTATATTTGTTCGCGTTACAATCTCACGACGAAAGATTCAAGGTGCTAATTTAAAGAAAGAATCCAAAATGGCACTGCGCATGTTCAATGTCGTTCTGCCTAATATTTTGTGTTGTGTACCGATTGTAATTTTGGGGATTTTGTCTCAAGCTGAATTTATCATTCTTGGTCTTGATATATACGTATGGTCAGTGGTGTTTATATTGCCTATAAATGCATCGCTCAATCCATACCTGTATACTCTCGCCTTCTTAAAACAGTAAAACCAATACTCACAGATCCGTCACAGCCGAAGCACCCTTTTGTTTGCATGTTTGCAAAGTGTAGAAACCTACCCCGAAAATGGTAACTGAATTTACCTTAGCATCTATGGGTAAATAAACTTAAATGAATTCACATTTTAGCACATACTGTGTACATTGTTTTAGCGTAATACTGCTCAATGTTTAAGGCAATCGCACACCTAAATATAGCACATTCGTCCAATACAAGCTCTACCAAAATGGCAAGTGAAGCCAAAAGTGGTAGTGATGATCGGGCAACACTGACGAAATCTGCATTGTACTGGATTCAGAGGATGTGCTTGCACTCCTTCAATTTATTCAATTTAACAATAATTACATTCATTTCATACACTCTTAGATAGCGTGAACCAATCAGAGCAATCGTCAGAAACATCCAAACCATGCATTGATGGTGCACTCCGTGTACTACGCGCAGTGCTTGCACATGCGTTCGCGTCGCGTAGGATTGATTCTTTTTGGGCTGGTTGATGCATTAATTATATTTGGTTCTGTTTTCCAATATTTTTAGTGAATTTTTTGTCATAAAAACAGCAATAATCACGTGTTTTTTCTTCTCGTGTATGAAATAGGTTAATGAACGCGTATTACTTGTTGCTCGAGAAATTAGACAAAATAATGCACTTGCGCTGATGTTGATGCGTCTAATGCACTCCCTCCTTCTGGGCTCGTGCATTAGACATCAACATGCATCAACATCAGCGCGCGTGCATTATTTTGTCTAATTTATCTCCAAACAAGTAATACGCGTTCATTAACCTATAAATAATGAGGATACATTGGGAAATGTAATACCGTTAAGGGTAGACGAGGTATTGTTGGTCGAAGCAACCTAAAAATCGATTTTCATTATCTAGATCAATATATTATTGAAAAATAATACCTTGATGTTTTGCAACAGTTCATTCTAAAAATTGTATACTTTGCAAACTTGCTTAATTTATTGTTGTTAATGAGTTATGTACGTTTTACAAAAGTGTTGTTGTTTCAGCCCTCTTTACAACGTAACTCAGCACCTATAAAAGTATTTCTGTGATATTTTAATTCTTCTACACACTCACTATGAATTGAGCAATGCAGTTTTTGCCCAAACTCACTACCATTTGTAAGATGCCGTGAACTACCAAATCACAACAGTTTAAAATAATTAATAACCTTAAGTGCATAATACATATACACAAAAGAGTAGATCTCTTGGCTAATTTGGTAATATTGGGTGCTGTTTTCGAACCGCGTTTTATTTCATAGCGAGCAATTAAGGGTTTGATTCATAACGAACCGGGAACAAGCAGCCTTGAGTAGACGACTTCAACGGTTCGGCGAGCAGGGCGCTCTGTCCTTATTTACCTAATTTATTACATCAGATGACCACGTTTTACCTATTACTTTTTACTGTTTTCCTATCTCTGGATGTCACGGTTTTTGATGTGATCATTTATCTTTGTTTCTAACAATTAACGTTTAAACGTATAAAAGCATTGCATATTTTTCAATTCTATACCTTCACAATAGAAACAGCTATTCTAGCTATTTCTAACTTAGATTTTATTTTATTTATTAAATTTCTGCCTTTTGTGGTAATTTGTATATTTGTGTGCTAATTGAGGGCGCTATTTACATATATTTTAAATTTAATTTAGCCCAGTAATATGAGTTATTCCTTTCATTTCATGGTAAAAATCAGTTTGAAAATTTCCTTGATGTATGTTACTCTTTTCTTGTTTTAATGGCATTATACAAATGTCTACCTCTAAAGATGCAAAAAAGATTTAAGGGATCTAAAATGAGCGTTTATTGCGTTTCGACAGTATTTTTTGTGGGACATGAGAGAACCTCAGACCTATCGAATTGCATTCTGAATACGAAGCATGTCTTTCTGATATCAAATAATTTTCATTTTTTGAAAATCACAATATAATACAAATTTTATGACAAATTATAAAAAATTGATATTTTTCAAATTTTTGATATATAACAGTCCTCGAAGTAAATTATATAAATCTAATGATATATTCTTAAAGTGTATGTAGCAGGGAGGAAAAAGCCGACGGTCAATTGAAAATTTTGACCTTTCATATTGAAGATATGGATTTTTTTCCCAAAAGGACCAAATTTTTTTGGTGTTTTGGGGAAAAAATCCATATCTTCAATACGAAAGGTCAAAATTTTCAATTGATCGTCGGCTTTTCATCCCACCTACATACACTTTAAGTATAAATCATCAGATTTATAAAGTTTACTTCAAGTACTGTTAAATATCAAAAATATCAATTTTAATGATTTGCCATAAAATGTGTATTAAATTGCGAATTTCAAAAATTATTTGATATCAGAATGACATTCTTTGTATTCAGAATGCAATTCGATATGTCTGATGTGCTCTAATGTCCCAAAATAAATACTGTCTAAACGTTCATACCCCAGCCCTTAAGATACATAGCGCCATCAGTGTTCAACTTTGCTTTAAATTGAATACAGTTCTACATTCCATTAAACATTAAACGTGGTGTCCAATAAGATTCTAACTTCATTGTGTAACTTTAGAGAGTAGTGTTTTTTTATACCACTGAATGTCCAGAAATACTTCGTTATATAACCTTATAAGCTGATTCCAGAAAATTACAGCACTAGTTTTATTGGATTAAAAAATATTATTCTGTTTTGCCAAATGAAACATAGCTGAATCCTAATCCTTTAATTTGTTCTAAATGGTAATAAAAGTCAAATTGTAATTAATTTGCATTTTGAGGGGAAGTGGTCTAAAACACGCAATTATGAAGATTTGTAATGAGTCTAAGCACTCAAAATCTTGAGTATAGACCTAGAGATTGCTCATAACTTTAATATCTTATTCTAAATTTGAAAATTGAGTATAAAAGAGATACCAATGTGTTTTCCAAACATTAGAATGCAAAACCTGAAATTAGCCTTTGTACAAGTCTTTGATCTTGATTGTTACAGCATACAAGAAACACCATAAAAACACATGTTTTTCTAAATATTCACCAAAAATTTAAATTTGACTTTCAATTGCTGTTAGAACTAACTAAAGGATAAGGAATCAGCTATTTTTCATTTGGCAAAACAGGATAAAAATTGTTTAATACAAAAAAAAATGCTGTATTTTTCTAAAATCGGGAGTAGTTTTGTTTCATACCACAGAGTGACCAATCAATAATATATTAATTGTGTAAGAAGAGACATGAATTATGTATTTCCTACCACAGAGTGACCAGAAAAAAAGCTGAAGAACTATTCATCGTTATGTAACATTAGAAACTAGTTTTGTTTTTCTACCACTGAGTTACCAGTACGAATACTTTGTTGTGTACCATTGATGATGACAAGTGTTGTTTTTGCTACCACTGGGTGAACAATACAAATACTTAATTGTGTAAAGTTATACACCAGTGTTATTTTACCCGCCACTGGGTGCCCAATAAGAAGACTATATATATTGTATATATTGTATAACATTAGAGACAGGTGTGGCTTTTCCTACCACTTGGTGCCCAATAAGAATACTTAATTGGGGGTAACATCAGAGACTAGTGCTGTTTTACCCACCACTGTGTGCCCAATAATAATACTTAATTGGGGGTAACATCAGATGCTAGTGTTGTTTTACCCACCACTGGGTGCCCAATAAGAAGAATTAATTTGGTGTAACATCAGAGACTAGTGTTGTTTTACCCACCACTGTGTGCCCGATAAGAATACTTAATTGGGGGTAACATCAGAGACTAGTGTTGTTTTACCCACCACTGTGTGCCCGATAAGAATACTTAATTGGGGGTAACATCAGAGACTAGTGCTGTTTTACCCACCACTGGGTGCCCGATAAGAATACTTAATTGGGGTAACATCAGATGCTAGTGTTGTTTCACCCACCACTGGGTGCCCAATAATAATACTTAATTGGGGGTAACGTCAGAGACTAGTGCTGTTTTACCCACCACTGTGTGCCCGATAAGAATACTTAATTGGGGGTAACATCAGATGCTAGTGTTGTTTTACCCACCACTGGGTGCCCGATACGAACCCACCACTGGGTGTCCGATAATAATACTTAATTGGGGGAAACATCGGATACTAGTGTTGTTTTACCCACCCTGGGTGCCCGATAAGAAGACTTAATTTGGGATAATATCAGAGACTAGTGTTGTTTTACCCACCACTGGGTGCCCAATAAGAAGATTTAATTTGGTGTAACATCAGAGACTAGTGTTGTTTTACCCACCCCTGGGTACCCAATAATAATACTTAATTGGGAGAAACATCAGAGACTAATGTTTGTTTAAAATACCCACCCCTGGGTACCCAATAAGAATACTTAATTGGGGGTAACATTAGATGCTAGTGTTGTTTTACCCACCACTGGGTGCCCGATAAGAAGAATTAATTTGGTGTAACATCAGAGACTAGTGTTGTTTTACCCACCACTGTGTGCCTGAAAAGAATACTTAATTTGGGGTAACATCAGAGACTAATGTTTGTTTAAAATACCCACCACTGGGTGCCCGATAACAATACTTAAGTTGGGGTAACATCAGGGACTAGTGTTGTTTACACACTACTGTGTGTCCGATAAGAACCCTTTATTGTGTAACATTAAAGACAGGTGTTGATTTTACTACTATTGGGTGCCAATAAGAAGACTTAATTGGCAGTAACATCAGAGCCTAGTGTTGTTTTAGCTCACCACTGGGTGCCCAATAATGCTTAACTGTAGAAAAATAGTGTTGCTTTTCCTACCACTGGGTACACAATAAGAATACGTCGCTGTGTAACATTAACCACTGGGTGCCCGATAAGAATAATTAAGTTGGGGTAACATCAGGGACTAGTGTTGTTTACACAGTACTGTGTGTCCGATAAGAACCCTTTATTGTGTAACATTAAAGACAGGTGTTGATTTAACTACTATTGGGTGCCAATAAGAAGACTTAATTGGCAGTAACATCCTTAACTGTAGAAAAATAGTGTTGCTTTTCCTACCACTGGGTACACAATAAGAATACGTCGCTGTGTAACATTAAAGAGTATTGTTGTTTTTCCTACCACTGTGTGCCCAATAATTTTTTAACATTAGAAACTAGTTAACATTAGAAACTAGTTTTCCTAGAATTGGGTGTCTAATAAGAGTAATTGAATATATGAATACAAAAGCCACCTAAGTCCATACTTAAACCAAATTGAGTTAAGCATGGGAAAGTGTTGCTTTACATAGGCCTGTCATATGTATGAAAGAACAACTCAAATTCATCCTCTGTGTCTATTGAGCATGTGAAAAATAGCATGTATGAAAGAATCACCCAATTCCATGATTTGAGTCTTGTAAGACATTGATTAAAATCCAGTATGTATAAAAGTCCACTTGTAACACATTCATTGCTAGAGAGTGACTTTTGAAAAAATGGGTTTAATAAAAGAAAGTGTGTGGTTTATATTACATGGCAGAATGCTTATCAACATTATACATACCTGTGCGTAGGCCTGTCATATGTATGAAAGAACAACTCAAATTCATCCTCTGTGTCTATTGAGCATTGAGTTGTTCTTTCATACATATGCTTAATGATAATGTACATGATAGTAAGAAACTATGGAAAACACTTAAAAAAGTAATTCCAAGTAAAAAGGATAAGCCAAATGTGCCTAACATTATAAGCCAAAATGGTCATGGTAATACTGCTACAGGTAAAGACACTGCTGCCTCATTTAATCAATTCTTCACCTCAGTAGGTGAAGAACTTAGTAAACAATTTGATAATATTGATATCATCTGCCCATGTAATGATGGGAAAAGTAGTATATTTCGATGTAACCATAGTGAGAGTTTTAGATTCTATTCTGTATCCTATGATTTTGTATACAATCAAATATGTAATATGGATAATAATAGGTCACCAGGTTTAGATAAATTCAGTGTAAAGCTACTCAAATTGGCTGCTCCTTATGTGTCAAAATCACTTGCTCATATTTGTAACATTTCTTTAAACAGTTCAAAATTTCCTGATGAGTGGGAAAAAGCCAAAGTTACTCCTATTTTTAAATCTGGTGATAAGAATAATGTAAGCAATTACAGGCCAATTTCTGTCTTGCCAATTATTTCAAAGATTATTGAAAGAACTGTTCATAACCAATTATATGATTATCTTTGTAGTAGAAATATCCTTTCTGATTCTCAATCTGGTTTTAGATCCAATCATTCCACAACAACAACTTTATTAGATGTTCAAGATTATATTCTTAATAATATGGACAATGGTTTTGCAACAGGAGTTATATTTTTAGACTTAAAAAGGCGTTTGATACGGTAAATCATGAAATTCTAATTAATAAACTTGCTGACTATGGTATTATAGGTAATGAACTTGCTTGGTTTAAATCATACCTAAGTAATAGGGCTCAAGCTGTGCATGTGAATTCTTTTCTGTCAGATTTCAAAACTTATAATACTGGAATTCCTCAAGGCTCAATCTTAGGTCCTCTGCTATTTATAATTTTTGTTAATTGTTTGCCTGATGTTGTAACTTGTAAGACAGTAATGTATGCAGATGATACTTCTCTTATGTGTAAAGCAAAAAATGTTGATGATCTAAAAGTGCAACTAGAATCTAACCTAAAATCTGTTGCTAACTGGTTTAAAGCTAATAAGCTCACATTAAATACTGATAAAACTAAATTTATGATTTTTGGAACTAATCAAACACTTAATCATTACAATGGCATAACTCTCACATTTGATGACAAAATTATTGAAAGAGTTGATGTTTTCAAATATCTTGGTATTAAGTTTGATAGTAATATGTCTTGGTCATCACATATTGATTATTTATCTGGAAATGTTTCCAAGAGAATTGGTGTTGTGAAACGTGCAAAGTATTTCCTTCCTCATAAAACCTTAGTTATGCTCTCTAATGCACTTGTAATTCCACATTTCGACTATGCCAGCAGTGTTTGGTCTAACTGTTCTGCAACCAATCAATATCAGCTTCAAGTACTTCACAACAGATTAGCTAGAACAATTCTCTTTGCTGATATCAGAACACCAGTAGATGATATGTTAAATTCTTTAAATTGGATTAAACTTTGTGATAGATGGTCTAATCACATGATTATTCTTACCTTTAAATGTATCAAAAATATTTGTCCTGAATATTTATGTAATCAATTTGAATTTGTTCATAATGCTCATGATCACAATACAAGGAGTCATTCTTCTAACACATTGATCGTGCCTAAATACAATTCTAATAGTGGTAAACATACATTTATTGTAAGAGCTGCAAACTTATGGAATAACTTATCACCATCACATCGTGTAAACCTTGAAACTCTGTCATTGCATCAATTCAAGACATGCATCATTACTTCTGCTAAATCATAATCATTTATTTTTATATTGTATGTATTTTAGATTTATATCGTTCATGTACTTGGGATGCATTTATTTTCTTTCATACTTATTATTGATGTTTTTGTATACATTTTAAATATCATGTTATTTTGTAAATATTCTGTAATAATTTTGTAAATATCATTGTATGAGGGCCTGCTTGGAAAGCAGTGCTTGCTACTGAAGTAGTTTAAATCCCTCAATAAAGATTTCACAAATCAAAAAAAAAAATGCGCTTTATTTTGTATTATCTTACTAGTGGTAATCTCATTCTAACATTGTTGTCTTTGTATATGATTCAAAAAACCACCTAAGTCCAAAATTTAAAATGAACCCCACGAAGTCCCTGAAATGCTAATCGTCATACCTAATACAGGTTAATCCACTCATTTGCACGTAAAACTTACCATATTGACCAGGTAAATCTAACTGAAGGAATTAAAATGATACACAGGTTTTTCTCTCAAAATCACTTCCCATGGACTTAGGTGGCTTTTGTATTCATGTATTCAATTCATTGTGTTACATTTAGAGGTCGCTGGGTGTCCAATATCTATATGAATATTTCAAAGTGTAGCATTAGAGACTACCCAGCAAACGCAAAATTTTTCTTGAAAACATTTATTCAAAACGTTTTAATAACATTTAAATGTCGTGTTATGTAAAGGTCATGAAAATGTTTTTAAAACGTTATTGTAAAATATTTTGTGCAAACATTTTTTGGCAACACTTAAATAACATTCTGTTTAGAATGTTTTGTGTTTGCTGGGTAGTGTTGTTTTTCCTACCATTGGGTGTCCAATAAAAAATAATACATTGTGTTAGAGACTGATGTAATTTGTCTTGTGACAAATAAGAACAACTTTATTGGTTATATAACATCTGAAACCAATGTCGATTTTTGACCAGTACGAATACTTTGTTGTGTACCACTGGTGGTTTGTGAGTAGTGTTATTCTGTCCTATCAGTGGGTGTCCAATTAGAATACTTCACTGTGTACTATTATAGAGACTGGTATTATTTTTCCTATCACTGGGTGTCCAATAAAAATATTTCACTGTGTAATATTAGAGACTAGTGTTGTTTTTCCTATCACTGGGTGTCCAATAAGAATACTTCACTGTGTAATATTAGAGACTAGTGTTGTTTTTCCTACCGCTGGGTACACAATAAGAATACTTCACTGTGTAATATCAGAGACTAGTGTTGTTATTCCTACTACTGGGTGCCCAATAAGAATACTTCACTGTGTAATATCAGAGACTAGTGTTGTTATTCCTACTACTGGGTGCCCAATAAGAATACTTCACTGTGTAATATCAGAGACTAGTGTTGTTTTTCCTCCCGCTGGGTGTCCAATAAGAATACTTCACTGTGTAATATCAGAGACTAGTGTTGTTTTTCCTCCCGCTGGGTGCCCAATAAGAATACTTCACTGTGTAATATCAGAGACTAGTGTTGTTTTTCCTACCACTGGGTACACAATAAGAATACTTCACTGTGTAATATCAGAGACTAGTGTTGTTATTCCTACTACTGGGTGCCCAATAAGAATACTTCACTGTGTAATATCAGAGACTAGTGTTGTCTTTCCTACCACTGGGTGCCCAATAAGAATACTTCACTGTGTAATATCAGAGACTAGTGTTGTTATTCCTACTACTGGGTGCCCAATAAGAATACTTCACTGTGTAATATCAGAGACTAGTGTTGTTTTTCCTCCCGCTGGGTGTCCAATAAGAATACTTCACTGTGTAATATCAGAGACTAGTGTTGTTTTTCCTCCCGCTGGGTGTCCAATAAGAATACTTCACTGTGTAATATCAGAGACTAGTGTTGTTATTCCTACTACTGGGTGCCCAATAAGAATAATTCACTGTGTAATATTAGAAACTAGTATTGTTTTTCCTACCACTGGGTGCCCAATTAGAATACTAATAACTGTGTAATATTAGAGACTCGTGTTATTTATCCTACCACTGGGTACACAATAAGAATACTTCACTGTGTAATATTAGAGACTGGTGTTGTTTTTCCTACCACTGGGTGCCCATTTAGAATACTAATAACTGTGTAATATCAGAGACTGGTGTTGTTTTTCCTATCACTGGGTGTCCAATAAGAATACTTCACTGTGTAATATTAGAGACTAGTGTTGGTTTTTTCTACCACTGGGTGACCAATGAGAATACTTCACTGTGTAATATTAGAGACTAGTGTTGTTTTTCCTACCGCTGGGTACACAATAAGAATACTTCACTGTGTAATATCAGAGACTAGTGTTGTTATTCCTACTACTGGGTGCCCAATAAGAATACTTCACTGTGTAATATCAGAGACTAGTGTTGTTATTCCTACTACTGGGTGCCCAATAAGAATACTTCACTGTGTAATATCAGAGACTAGTGTTGTTATTCCTCCCGCTGGGTGTCCAATAAGAATACTTCACTGTGTAATATCAGAGACTAGTGTTGTTTTTCCTCCCGCTGGGTGCCCAATAAGAATACTTCACTGTGTAATATCAGAGACTAGTGTTGTTTTTCCTACCACTGGGTACACAATAAGAATACTTCACTGTGTAATATCAGAGACTAGTGTTGTTTTTCCTATCACTGGGTGTCCAATAAGAATACTTCACTGTGTAATATCAGAGACTAGTGTTGTTATTCCTACTACTGGGTGCCCAATAAGAATACTTCACTGTGTAATATCAGAGACTAGTGTTGTTATTCCTACTACTGGGTGCCCAATAAGAATACTTCACTGTGTAATATCAGAGACTAGTGTTGTTTTTCCTCCCGCTGGGTGTCCAATAAGAATACTTCACTGTGTAATATCAGAGACTAGTGTTGTTATTCCTACTACTGGGTGCCCAATAAGAATACTTCACTGTGTAATATCAGAGACTAGTGTTGTTATTCCTACTACTGGGTGCCCAATAAGAATAATTCACTGTGTAATATTAGAAACTAGTATTGTTTTTCCTACCACTGGGTGCCCAATTAGAATACTAATAACTGTGTAATATTAGAGACTCGTGTTATTTATCCTACCACTGGGTACACAATAAGAATACTTCACTGTGTAATATTAGAGACTGGTGTTGTTTTTCCTACCACTGGGTGCCCATTTAGAATACTAATAACTGTGTAATATCAGAGACTGGTGTTGTTTTTCCTATCACTGGGTGTCCAATAAGAATACTTCACTGTGTAATATTAGAGACTAGTGTTGGTTTTTTCTACCACTGGGTGTTCAATAAGAATACTTCACTGTGTAATATTACAGACTAGAGTGTTCAGTGGTGTAGCGTGGGTCAACACATTTGGGGGAGCACCAACCATGATTGGAGCAGCGGGTGTGATTGGGAGGCACAAGCGGTTTTGGCAATTTTCCTATGTGATTTTCTAAATTTTGCACTCGATTGGGGTGCACGTGCCCCCGCCTATAACGCTACCAAAAATGGTAATGTGCCATAATGGCAGATGTTATGTTCGAATTAAATTTACGGTTCAACAAGTGAATCCTGAGAATTTCAATGAAATGAAAAGCCGGTGCCATGCTTATAAGCATTAAACATTAGGCCCTACAATTAAAATATATTGTTAAAAATCGTTAAACAAATATGGATAGCGTCAAATTGTAAAAAGATTTGGAAAACAATTTTGCCTATACTTTTGTACATCGCCAGAATTTATCATTTTTGTGAGGGCGCGCTCACATTACGACGTCATAGCGACATTATATGGGGACTGCTCACACTTACTTATTTCGTATAACTGGATAGAGGAAACCCATATCTACATAGTTTCAAATATAACAGTATATGAAGTTTAATGTTAATTTAGGGGAGGAACGTCCCTCTTCCTTGTTTGTGTTATATAAAGTGGCTCAGTGTGACGAAGGTTACTAGTAATGGCCTATTCTATTTAAAATCCACACTACCCTTGTGGAAGATTTTGGAAATATCTTCCACAGTGGGAGTGTGAATTTCAAATGGAATCAACACATTAGCAGCTCAATTTGAATTTCATACACCCTCTGAGAAAGATTCAACATGAATCATCCACTGAGGGAGGGTGTGTTTCAAATGAAGCTGCTATTAATGTGTTTATTCCTTTTGAAATTCACACTCCCACTGTGGCATATATTTCCAAAATCTTCCATAGGTGGAGTGTTCAAATGGAATACCCCAATGTAGTAAACTAAAAAGTTTGGCCTTGTGCCACCTGGGCACCTTGGGAGAACAATGCCAGTGCATTGAAAGGTTAACCCAGGTTAAATAAGAATGAAATAAATAAATAAATAAATAAATAAATAAATAAAAAGTAGGGATTTTATCCAGATTCGCATGTAATCATGAAATGATGGTTTGATAACAAAAACACGCACACAATATAGCAAACATCTGGTATGTTGAGACATAAAGTTAATAGGCTTCATACGAAAAGTAAAATCGTTAACAAGTAAAATTTTACTGAAATTTATAATCATGATAATAAATTTTAATTTCACATGAAACGATTATTTAAAAAGCAACACCTGGCGTGTTGCGACACAATGTTAATACAAAAAGAAATTTCGTTAAAAAAATAGCACAATAATGTATTTCAATTTCACAAACATTCCCATGCTGCACAATATAATGGACCTTATAAAAATAGTTTAAAGCCATAAAGTACGATTTCCATTCAATTTTAATTTTTGTTATTCTTTACTCAATAATACAATTTGCAAAAGAATGAAAGTACCAGTTATGTTCACCTCTGAATATCCTAAACAAATACAAATATGTCAAAATTAAAACAAGCAGCCAATACTTGTGCTCCTTATTATTGCTTATTGCTTGAACGAGTTTTGTTTGCTAGTTGCTGTATCCATAGTCTATAGTCTCGGTCCCAGCAGGTTGGTGCTCCTTCGTCACTAAACGGACCGTCTGGCGACAATCTAGAAATAACAATAATCGCTGATTGGTTTATGAATTTTCATATAAAAATGTTTTCAAACATAAAAAAGAAACATAATAATACAAGTTACATCAGAATAAATATGATTTCAACAGTCTCTTGAACGTATCAATGGATGGCGCAGATCTGATTGCATTGGGGAGTTCATTCCCGGCTTGGGCAGCACTTATCTGAAATCGCTTTTCACCAAAGGCAGTGTTATTTGCTTTGGGAACTGCCAAGCGAGTGGTATCACCCAATGATCTGCCGCACTCATATCTAACAGAACGAGTAAAGCTACCTTCATTGAATCAATCTCAAAAGTAGTGTCCTTGGTGACTTTGATCAATGCACTCTCCGTGTTGTGCTATAGGTCTAGTTTCGGTCCCAGCCACAGAGGTCGGTATACACAAGAGTCGCATTAGTGTTCATGTTCACGTAACCGCCTCAACTCATTTGCATAATTTTGGAGGTGGGCTGATCGTATTCTGATTCGTCGAACACCTAATTTGCATAGTTTTGGAGGTTTCCATATTTGGGTTTACCTAATTAATTATTAATGACCCGGACGTTGTTTACATCATGACGTCATAGAGCTTGTTACTCGTCCGATTCGAAACACGAAAAGCATTTGCACTTTTCTTTCCATTTATGTTATATCATGAAAAACCATATAGCGGAGGTGTTAGTTTTTTATATAAGGAAAATATTCAAACCGATGACCCCATGTTGACAATGGCTAGATATGATGTATTAGTTCAGGAAAAGGTCCGGCGACGGGTCCGCCGTTTTTTTCCTTCAGATTTTGAGGTAATTTAGTAGACTTGCTTACCAGTCGTTTTCGTTATCCTAACTACAGATTGCATAATTGGAAAGTGAACTTCGACGTACGTGATGCGAAAAAGTCTTGCCGTACCTTTTTTGATTCAATTTACATGCATGTTTCAGCCGAGACGGTTACGTTTGCGGCCACGCAGCGGTATACAGATATGCTCATCTAGGTTTTACTAAAGTAAAACATCTTTGGTCCCAGCTGATTTGTGCTCACTTGGATTGGAAAGAACTGGAAAGGTACACAAACTATATGCCCATTAAAACATGCGAAAGGATAGCAACATATAAGTAACTCTGTGCAATTATATAGTCTATATAGATGGCAGCGAAATTAATTAAAGTATACCAAGAATCTTTGCATAGACACGATAACAATTATTACTTGTTTTACCGGCTGGAACCACATTGTATTCAACACATAGAGTATCTGTGCTGGAACACGCATATACGATGGGCATATAGGGCCGTTAACTTTTTTTTTATGTCGAGCATATCTAGGCATTAACAGCTAAAATCTAGCAGAAAACGCTGACGAATCTTCGGCCAGGCACAAGTGACCAGGTGAACGAAGGGGGTCGCCGTAGATAGCTGGTTAGGGCATTTTTACAGGACAGTCAAGTGTAGTCATCTGCCCCGTCATTACCAGAAGAGCCACGGGGAGAGCGGAAATTAATTTTAAAGTATGGATCCTCCGGTATCTGGCGTCAAAGCGCGTGTTTCGTGTGGATGGAAATGGGCTGTGTTATTCAGTTGTTTCCTGACGAAGTCTCTGAACACAGGGTTACGTAAATCTTTTGGTGTGCTTTTGTTACCATTACAAGACCATTTCAATCAAGATGTATGGCTTCTTGGTATGATGGTTTCAATTTCTGTATCAGTCGGTGATTTTACAGGTAAGAACGCTGGTCTCTGACTCTAATGTCTAGTCTCTGTCTCAGTTTTGTTTGCCTGACTTCCTGTTTCTTCCCAATATTGCCAAAGGTGTCAAACATGGAAACTGAAAATGCATTTGATCACATTGATCAGAATTATGATCCATTGTATACATATATGAGATTGAAAAAGTTTAAGTGACCGCTTATAGGTTCGAATTTCAAGCAGCCTAATCATGAAGCTCCTGTGGCCGAGTGGTTAAGGCACAGGTCTCGTAAACCTGAGGTCCTGGGTTCGATTTCCAGACGTGATCACTTTTTTTGCTTGTCTCCTTTATTATTTGCGACGGCGAACCTGGTAAAAAATGTTTATTGAAACTGTTCTTGCTAATTAATATTAAGGGAACGATCACTATTTACACCAGGGGTAATGTGGGAATTCGGGGGGGGGCATGATTTTTAACATTGAGCGGGTAACAAAGCATTTGCCAGACAGGGGCACGAAAGGTTTTGTTTAGGCCATCACTGTTACAATATGTTGCCCTTTATGCTGCTATTATTATTTGATTTTCTTGCCTGTTTTTCAGGTCCTATTGTTGGCGGCCTTTCCAAGCGACTTGGATGTCGTGTAGTTGTAATGACTGGTGGAATATTCCTCTGTTTTGGATTGGTATTTGCTTCTTTGGCGACCAATATAATTCAGCTTGCTGTTTTTCTTTGTGTTGTTGTCGGTATAACTTAAAATTAGAAAAAATCATTACGTTGACAATACCCGAAAATCGAAGCAAAAGGACCTGTGAAAAATCGAAAATCAAAGGTTATTATATATTCGACATCCTAATCATTGAACTGTTAATAGTACAATAGCACCAAGCTCTTGCTATTGACTGGTTGAACCTTAAAATAGGTGAAAGATTAGGATGACGAATATGACCCGTGATTTTGTGTTTTTCTCGGATCTTTCTGCTTTAATATTTTAAGGCACTATCCACGTAATGGCTTAGCTCAAATAAGGCTTTCCCAGCTGGTGGCACTGTAAAGTGACACATGAGATCAAGAAATTGAGCGTAGCACTTCAGACCTTTGTCTGCAATTATGGTACCACATGAACCAACTTAATTGAGGATCCATGGCTTATATCGTCATGTTAAACCGACAATTAAGTTGCTATAAAATTTGTATTATCATAATATCACCTGTTATGAAAATCAAATGCAGAAATCGCAATAAGAGCCTTTACTTTTATTGTTCTTTCATATCGTCCTGCACCTGGAATTGGGCTTGGTTAGGGATGAAATCAAAACTCGGCCGCCATTCGACTGGCGGTTATCGGTAGTGGAAACGCGGTCCGTTATTATTTAGAACAATATAAACCGGCTCCAACCGGACGAAACCGCCCAGTTTTGATTTCATCCCTTGTGTTGGATTGGGTTTTAATAATTAAATCATTCGCACCGTTGTTCAAATATCAAACACAATTATGGCCATTTTTTACATTTTAGACTGTGATAATATAAAAATCAGCACGTGAAAATAAACGACAACAAAACAGGGAAAGAACATAAAAAGCAGTGCGTTTTAAAAAAAATCTTTTTGCAGGTCTTGGATTCGGCTTCGTAAACGATGTCCCATTTGCTGTTCTGGGACGGTACTTTGAAGCTAACTTCAGTCTAGCCAATGGCTTTGCAATGACAGGTACAAAGCCAAGAACACAATATTCCCAATAAGCCTTTTTGAAATCTTGTGGGCACAAGGAGAGGGCGTACTTTGATTTGGGTAATCTTTTGTCAGCAGAGAAGCATACAAAAGATTACTCAAACCAAAGTACGCCCTCTCTTTTTGTGCCCGCCATACTTCAAAAAAAGGCTAATACACAATACGAGATTATTAGTATACGTATTATACATACCGTAAACGTTCGCCTAATGGCGCTTTTGGATTCTTAGAAATGTGAGAGCGCCATCCTTGTAAAATCTCAACAGCATTAAGGATACGTGTATGTTAAATTGAGCAACCTGGACATAATACCTCAGAAAAAAATATCGTGACATGACCCAATACTTTAGGTCACTAGGTTAATTGCTATGGCAGCAAATGTTTTGGGGTTTCTTCTGGTATTCTTTCTCAAAATGCCATTGGACTTAATTTGTAAATCGATTCATACGTTATACCTAACTCATTTTGGTAAATCTTTTTATAACATTGTAATTTCTTCATATTTTTTAATATTCTTCAGTTCAAAATTACACCCTTCTATTGTCTGACCCGTTAGCTCAGTCGGTAGAGGGTGCGCCTTGAATGGTGAATGGTACTTGTTCGAATCTTGATTTCTGCCCCCACTTTTATGTGAAGAAGGGTCAAGAAATGTTTTTGGATTTTGTCCCCATTTTACGAACGAATATTGTGATTTTTTTTAGTTTAATTTAAATTTTCTTATTTTTTTTTAGATAAATAGGCACTGCGAACAAACAGCAACAAAAACCGCTGACAAACTTGACTCCACCTGCTACCTATCAATGCGTGATATATTCCACTACATTTAACACTTAAATGACTTTCGAAAAATAGAACGGCCTCAATGTTTCAAATTGTGTAACTTCATTACTTTATTCATTTATGCATTATAAATGATCAGCTATTATTTCTTTTCTTAAAAGGATCGAAACCAAGTAGATCAGACCATTGATCATATAACTATCAGACCACGAAGTAGTTACGTAACTCCGTGATGGTATCGGAACCAAGCACTGTTTGTATGGCGATCATTACGATCACGCTATTTTGGTATGCCTGTTTTGTGTACTGATTGTTTCGATCGTGGTTCATTACTTAAGCGCGTAATTCCGTTGACATAGTAACATTACGTAACTTTGATACCGGGCTTCGATACTGAATAGTTATTGAGTGCACATAATATGGAAAGCCATTGGGGTATTGTGTGCCTTCCAAAGCGCCTTATAACATGTTCTCATTGTGTTGTGGAATCCTAGCCAGTATTCAATGATAGCTATAGAGGCCTTGCGTTTATCGATTGGCTCCAAACAAAGGATTTGAACCGGTTTCTTCCCCGTAATCATGGCACAGTGCAGTCCATTCAATCAAATGTTGTCATCAACCTATTTGATCGTAGTGCATTTTGTTATGTGTGTGAGACGAACTGTCGCGGTAGATGCAATCATGCTTTTGTTGAATGCATTTGAGTAGTCCGCCATATTTACGGGATGATACTTCATATGCACAGCCTCTATTCAGTTGGTCGTTGTATGATTTTGTTCGTTCACTCATTCAAATTTTATTTATATCATTTGAAGACTGAGCCTATTATGATACATCCTCCGCGGAACAGTTTCAAACAAATATAGCTAGGGATTATTGGGGCAGAGGTTATCTTCTGAATCCTCTTAGAGGGCTATCATTTTTTTCGGAAGGGGGGGGTCCCAAATTTACAAAAAGTCTGCGTCAATAAAATTGCGCACCTCCTATTTCGGCAACAAAACTGTTATGATCCCAAACCCCAAAATTGTATTGAAATCAGTCTTTTTGAATAAAATAACACACTTTCTGTGGTCATCGTGTGACTCCCTACATTTTGGTTATTAAACATTTTATGACCTCCTCCTATTATTCTTTCCAAGACTTTATGACCCCCGTATATTTGGGACCCCCCCCCCCTTTGAATAAAATGATATACCTCTTATGACCACTGATGCATATAGGCAAGGACACTCGCGCGAATTGAAAGACTTGTCGCACGCGACAGTTCGAGCGTGTTTATAGTGAGCCAGATTATGCGGTATTTAGCTGGACTGCCACGCAGTCTATATTTGTTTATGTTTTACTAACCATTGCAAATCTAGACTACGCGGTAGTTTAGCTAAATAACGGAAAGATTGTCTCACTATAAACACGCTCTGTGTCTCACACACATAACAAATGCCTATACAATCAAATAGGTTCATTACAACATTTGATTGAATGGACATGGATTGAGTTACTCTAAAATGAAACGATAAAAACAAAGAATCATGAAAAAAGACACATACCAGATAAAATAATAAAATTATATAAACAATGTTAAAGATAAAATCAAGAAAATAGAGAATAGAACTTCCTCAAATCAGAAAAAAAACATTGACAGACATCATAATCTGTCAGAAATTACTGCATGAGATTCGAACCATCAATCTTCTGCACAAGTTCTCTTTATCCTCGCACTATAGTCTAATGCTCTGCTCACTGGGCCACAACGTATCAGGTGAATGATTACCGCATTATCATGAACAAGTTTGTTCGATCTTGTTCATAATTGTATGTGTCGATAGGTTTCACCCTTTAACTACACGTACCCTTAATGAGCAGTGATAATAGTCGGCATTTACAGGGATGGCGCTCTCTCGTTTCCATGAACTCTATAGCGCCATTAGGCGAACGTTTACGGTATGTCATTTGGCTTGATGATAGAACCATTTTTGCTACATTCCCAGGATGTAAATATATATAATGTGATCAAGGAAAATCAGTCGGAAGTTGGAAATATTGATTTTGAGATATAGCCAAACAAAGCAAGTATTTCCTTTTGTTTTCATTTGTTTTGGAAACTCTTTTACTGCTCATATCTTTTGAAATGGTTGTCCAAATTCCATGAAATTTTCTGCAAAATGTAGCTTTGCAAATGCTATTTACAATTCTATAAGAAACTGAAAATTGAATTTGTCTGACCTACGAATGATCACACCACATATATTTTGTATTTTCATTCATCGCTTCAGGTACTTCGTTCGGCTTGATGCTACTAGGACCATTAACTGCATTCCTAATTGATGTGTATGGGTGGCGCGGGACACTATTATTTCTTGGCGCTATTGCTTTTCACATAACTAGTTTGGGAGCTATATTAATAGATCCTAATAAATTGTCGATCAGGAGAGATAAGAAAAACGTCACAGACTATGAACCAATTGAAGTCAAAAAGCAGGAAGCAACTTTGGAAAAGTATTGCAATTTCATCATTCAAAGTTTTGATATTACGCTTTTTAAAGAACCGAAGTTTATAAGTATCATTGTTGTTACGACAATAATACGGTTTATTCAGATGGCATGGTTGATTTATCTTGTGCCAAATGTTATCAGTAAAGGTGTGTCAAATTTGAGCGCGTCTTTCATCTCTACCACAGCTGGTGTTGGTGCTGGTATAGGACAACTTCTGCCAGGAATTATAACCAGTGTGGCGGATAAATATCCATCGAGCAGGACAATCTGGACAATAGGTATGATAAAGGATGGGGAATATACTTTTAGAGAATAATTTTCATTGGACACTAAAGCCTTAACGTACGATCTTTTTTCAGAATATACCTTTATTTTTTCAAAACCGATTTGTTTTTTGGCATATTGGTAATACTTACACATGTTCCAACTTACATCTATGAGCAAACTGTCAAATTCGCCCTATTTGTAGTAAAACGGGATAATTTCCGTTGGTCCGACATAATCATAATTTTTCAGATTATAATAATATGTCGGAACGATCACAAATCTTTTAAGATTTGTCCGACATATTATTAAAATCTCCTACGAAGCCAGTTTGGTTACGCTCCCGCTACACATGTGGAGGGAGCATAACCAAACTGGCTGCGTGGGAGACTAACTCTGAGGCCGCACTCGCCGTCGTAATCCAAAAAGTGCGAGATATTTCGAGTGATAGAAGTGAAGTTTATGATGTTGTTTCTTTGCCAATTTCCAATGTTTTTTTCGCTTCCAAATGTATTGGGAACTTTCATAATGATTGCATATTATCATTTTGGAAGAAAAAAAGAAAAATCTAAAAATTTTAAAAAGATCGTACATTAAGGTTTTAATTAGTATCTTCTTGGCGGTGATGACATAATGATGCCATATATCATCGCGATGGTATTGCCGAAATCAAGGTAAGTGACAACCTGTGGAACAATACGCCTGCTTTTGCTGTTTTCCAGGTGGAATTCAAGCTTCTCCTCCTTTCCCTCTATTGCTGTTTTCAGGTCGAAAAGTCAAACGCGAGTGTTCCCCTGCAGAATACCAGCCATTATTTCATAGCTGTCTGTTTCTCCGCCGGTGAAATCACTTTTTCTTTTCTTTTTGCATGCTTTTGCCAATAGCTTTAACGAGCTACTCGGGAACCCAGTATTCAGTATTTTGCCTCTGTAGATGGTGTAAGCCTTTCTGAAGCCAATGAAAGTAGTTACTGCTGTATAAGTTCGTTGGCTTTGATCCCTTCGAGAAGCAAGTCTCTGGCAGACTGTGGTCCTACAAACTCGGAATCCATTTTGGTTGTTTCTCAGATGTTCATCATGTTTGGGTCTGATCCTGTTGAGGGTCATTCTGTTGAGGTTTTTTGCACTATCGAACTAAGACTGATCACCCTGTAGTTTCCAACTTGGCTGAGATCTCCTGGCTTATGTTTAGGATAGACCACTGTTCTCAGTGCCATCGAGATCCATTACGCACGGGCCTTTGATCAACGATGACGTGCAGGACTTCATAAGTTTGAGTGTATATGGGGTATAATGAACATTGAAGGAGACGGTGGCGTCTTTGGGTCCCAGATTAACCTTTTTCTGAACAATAGCACTCTTAATCACTGTTCAGCAAAGTCCACTGTACACTTGCATTTATATTCCTTTGTTTATAAAATCTTCGCACAGAAATGGTGCTGTTTTCTCCAAATACTTTGTACTTCTTGCACAGATTACGATCTCCAAAAATGATGCTTCTTTCACCAATCACTCTCTTTCTCTAAGAAACAGGCTTCTTTTCTGCACTGTTCCACTGCATTGACAGATGTGTTGTTTTATAAATCAGACTCCAGCAAGTCTCTCAAAATCTCCTTCGTTGCTGTATAAAATACAAATTGGTTCAAATGTGCCTCTTTTTGAAGCACAACAACGACCAACAAACATAATAGAAAGTCTACAATCTTCATATTCTGCCAAGAGCAAACTAAATTGCTTCACTTTTTATACACAGAATCTATTAATAGACCAATCTGTCACATTCACTTCCTGTGGGATTCCAAAAATAATGTCATATTCGCTTTACAGTCGTGGGAATTTCTCCAATTGTGCAACACAAGGAACATTCTGAACTAGTGGGGATTTTCCAAGATTATTAATAACTCTGATTGAGTTTGTTTACTGTAACCAAAGGGGTTTCCCCCAAAACATGTCATAACACACAAACTCTTGATTTCCCCTTTCTATTATTTCTCAAATAAAAATAATCAAATTAAATTACTCAGAGCACATCACAATACTGCTCTTTTCGAAGACACTAATCGTATAGATGTGAGTGAAACGTACATTGACTCAGCATAATGTGTTATTTCGATAGAATACGATCCAGGTCTTTATACATATCCCTCATGTTGCTAAATTGTTTATTATGGTATGTCTTGTGTCACAATAGTCAGCGAATTCCTGCACAAGTGTGCTGATGCTTGTGTGTTTCTGCCTTTGCATAGCGCACTGTAAATCACTGCGATTTTTTTTGTTAATATGAACACTTTCTTCACTCACTTTTCCTGTCTATAGGTATGGCCATAATATCGGTGAGTTTGGCCCTGGATGGTTTGGTGGATTCCTATGCTGGGATGTTGATCTTAGGAGCTTGTCAGGGAATAGGACTTGGAATAACGTACGCTACCAATAACGTGGTATTATTTGATGAGTTTGGTAAGGATCGGCTGGTGAACTCTATGGGATATGTACGCGGGTTTAGTGGATTTGGTCGTGTTCTTGGTGGCATTTTACCAGGTGGGTGACGTATTTGTATATGATAGATGATCACTTCCCCCGGTTGGGAGAATCCCGACCACAGAGGGTGTAGAATTGTCACTCAGTAGAGGATCATATACATGATGTAGATAGTGGGCCTATCATACCTATATATGACATTGGGTTCTCTTCTACGAATTCAGATTGAAAGCAAAGAAAATAGACCTTAATGGCTTGTAAAAATGAAAAAAGATCATACCTTAATTACAATGTATATTAGAATCAAGATAAGGATTTTGATATGATAAATGTTATTTGTTTATCTTGTAGGTTGGATCTATCAGATGACAAGCAGTTACCATTGGTCCTATGTGATACTTGGTATCATACAAGCCTTAGCTATTGTTATTCTACACATCGGCAGAATATTCTTACACTGTTCATGCTGTACGTGTAAAGAATCTTAGGGTTCCATTCTATAGTAAATGCCAGTAAATGCCAACTAGATTGATATGGCATGGGACCGAAATAATCCCGCCACTAAATATCATAGTCCGGTATAATGATGCATCTACTAGCTTACATCATGAATATCATAAACATAGTTGCAATTATTCCAAATAATTCTTGATTTGTTTTTACAGAGTCTTGAATCGTCGAGGTTTTTGATTAGTCCCAAATCATAATTTATTACATACGAGTGTATAGAAAACCCTGATAAAAATAATTGGACGTTGTTTGCTGAGCATAAATTTGATTTGATGTTATTTCACTATACTTTTATGGTGAGAATTTTAACCTGTCAATACGTAATTTTTGAAGCCAATTGGATTCATAAATATGTGATATTGAAGAAAATATTGTATACGCTTACCATTCAGCAACACTTCCCGGTACCACTGAGCCCCGGGGGCCACTCACATATCACAGTGTACGCATGCGTGACCAAATCAAACACCCCATAAACAAGTTTTACCCTACCAGTAAATTTAGCACCTTGGTAATTTAATATAGAATTTACCCCCTAATGAGATTTTGGCTAGTAAAAATGCAACAAATGTACCCTTTTTTTGGACTCGTAATTTACCAAAAATTTGAAAAGGTACTCCAAAAAAGTTCAGAAAACTACCCTTATTCTTGAAAATCAGTGTTATATCTCAGTACTCAACAAATTTTCGACAGGAAGTGATCACAGATTGGTTAGATGTATAGCAACCTTCAATGTCCGTAAAGAAAGGAGGAAACTCATTCCCAAGAAAAAGGTAATTGATTTAAACAAAATAATTACAGGAGGAGAAATACATCTTCGAAGTGGAATTGAAAAACAGATTTGAAGGATTGGAAGTAGAAGAAAGTGTTGAAAACATGTACGAAGACATTAGTGATGCAGTAGCTACAAAGGCACATGAGGTGGCTGGTTCCAAAAGAAAAGGGAATACAGACAAGCTTAGTCAAGAAACCAAAGATCTACTAAACAGAAGAAGGGACATGGCAGCACAAGAAAACCACAATACACCAGAATATAGAGAACTATGCAAATCAGCAAGAAAGAAGATGAAAACTGACATTCGCAATTTCAATACAGAGCACGTCAGAAGAGAAATAGAAAATAACAGGAGTGTAAAAAAGGCCAAACGAAGCTTAGTCATAGGGAAAAATCAAATCATTCAAATGAAGGAAGAAGATGGTACCATCATCAATGACAGAGATAGAATAATCAAAAGAGCAGAAGAATTTTACCAAGACTTATATGACAGCAAAACCCCAGTACCTGATGTAAATCTGGTCCCAGAACATGAAGAGGAAGATATCATTGATGTGGGAGCAGATGAGGTGGAAGCAGCTTTGAAGTCAATGAATAATGGAAATCTCCAGGGCCAGATGATATCGTGGCAGAAATGCTAAAGTGTGGAGGAGACACAGTCATCCAAGCATTGGCAAAACTCTTTACGAAATGTTTAAGAACCAACACCATACCATCAAGTTGGAAGAGCGCTAATGTTATTATCCTGCACAAAAAAGGCGATACAAAAGATCTTAAAAACTACCGGCCAATTAGCCTTCTCTCGCACACATATAAACTCTTTACCAAAGTGATCACAAACAGATTGACCACTCAACTGGACGAAAATCAACCTGCAGAACAAGCTGGATTCAGGAGCAATTTCTCCACAATTGACCACTTACAGGCAGTGAATCAACTTGTTGAAAAATCTAGGGAATACCAGCTGCCCTTATGCCTTGCTGAAAAAGCTTTTGATTCGGTGGAAACAAATGCAGTCATCCAAGCACTCAAAAACCAATCTCCATCATCACGGTCGCGTTCATTATCTGTCGATGAGATATCTGTGTCAATGTCAACAGAGGGGGTTTGTAGCCTTGTAACTTGAGGATGGCGTTGATTCTGCTTTGAACTAATCGCATTCATCTGTTCCTTGAGAGCCTTATTTTCAGCCTTAAGTTCTTGCTGTTGTTCGTACATTGAACGCTGCCAATCTGAGAGTATATTGCGTAGTTCTCTTACAAGGGATGGTACATCTTTACAAAGTTCACAACACCAATTACATGACTTTGACGGTCTTCTGGTTAATTTAACCCAGCTTAAGTGATAGTCTTTCTGACAGATAAAACAACTGCAAGTAAGATCACCGGGTTTCGTGGTGCAGACATCACCACACTTGGAGTTTGGAGGAGTTTGTTCTTTTCTTCCACCTACAGAAGGGGCAGCCGTCGTTGAGGACGTGGACTCTTTTGCTTCCTTTTCTGTTTGAGTGTTTTTGGGGGCACATTTTATCGCCGCCTGTTTATCGGGAGTTTGAGCAACTGTCCATTGACCTGATGCGGTTTTGGTGGATGAGGAATTATTTTCCTTTGGTTTGGAAACCATGGTAACTGTACTTTTAGGGGTTATGATCTTAGCAGTTTGTTTCTTCTTAGGATCTTTCAGTGATGTAACATATTTGGCGAGTTGAGTATTATCTTTTACTTTGTTTGTTAATCGGGCTTTAGGATTGCGGTGAGTAGGATTTTCCTGTCTAAAGTCTTCACAATCTTGACACAACCAATAATCACTTTGTCGACTTTCAACGTCTTTCTTCGTTTGCTTGCAATCATCACATGAACTGTAACGCGATGCCATTCCAGTGTAGTAGTAAATGGATATAAAAGTGTTTATCACACTTTTTTTATAAAGTTTCGGGGATCTGCTAGTTGATGAGCAGATCCAAAAAATAAACAAAGTGCGAAAATCGATAAAATCGAAGTCAAATCAGCAAAATGAAAGATCGACTACTACGTGTGTAAACTAAGATACGTACAGTTCAAGGCATCAAAGCAACAGTAGGAAAGTGGGGCTAAAAATGAACATGTCAAAAACAAAGGTCATGTTCAACATGTATGCAGATAATAAGGAAATCAAAATTGGAAATGAAACACTGGAACATGTATCCAAATACACTTACTTAGGACAAGAGATTTGGCCAGATGGGAATCAGCCGCAGGAAATAAAGAGAAAAACACAAGCAGGATGGGCAGCTTTCAGCAGACACAAAGATATACTAACAGACAAACACATGCCAAATTGTCTGAAAAGGAAACTTTTCAATCAATGCATCTTACCTGCCATAACATATGGAAGTGAAACTTGGACATTAAACAAAGATATGGAAAGAAAACTTCAGACTACACAACGAAGTATGGAAAGGATGATGCTGGGGTATACAAGGAGAGACCGGAAAAAGAACAGCTGGATTAGGGAACAAACAAGAGTAAAGGATGTGTTAACAACAGTAAAAAGAATTAAATGGAGGTGGGCTGGACATCTGAGTAGGATAACAGATGAAAGATGGAGTCAGCTCACAACAGAGTGGCAACCGTTGTATGGAGTAAGGAAAAGACGAAGACCTCGAGCTAGATGGAGAGACGAGCTGGTCAGCTATCTTGGAACAACAGCCTGGACAGGAATTGCAGGAGACAGGAGAAATTGGCAGAATTTGGGAGAGGCTTTTACCCAGCAGTGGGATGACATGGGCTGATGATGATGAATCTCGAAATATGTTTAGTTAACAACGAAAGTGTAAAATCACAATTATTGTGCCACTTTTAATAAGGAAGGGATCTTCTTCTTTCGTATGCTGCTAACGAGGGAGATTCAGATCTCAAGCTTGCTGTTGAGTAGCCAGTCTCGTGTGGAAAAATCAACTTCAGAGAGTCCCTTGGCTCTATTTGGGGGTCGATGAAAGTGACAAGCTTTAATGATGTGGTCTGCCGTCTGCTCTTCCTTTCCGCACTCACAAAGTGAGCTTTGGGCATGTTGGGTGAGGCCCCCATCTATGCATACTGGCCCTCAAAGCGACCTAGCTACTCCTGTTCACAGGCAGTTGAGTTTCACCCATGCATGGCGTTGCAAATCCGGGCCAAGGTTGGATTTCGACGTATCTGGGATAAAACTCTTCAGGGGCGAAGATGACAACTGCCATCTCTGCTGCCATTCATGGATCAAAGCATGTGCCTCCGATGTAAATGGGTGCCGCGACTTCAGACGAGGTTGCTGAACGTCTCTGTTGACCACTTCATGGACAAGATGGCCTGGGTTCAAAGCACGCCGAGTCAGGGTCATGGTCTGAGACTTCCTCCTCAGATCGGCCGGCGGAATACCTGCTAGTACTGGCAGCTGTTCTGCTGCGGTTGGGCGAAAGCAACCACTTATGGTGCAGAGAGAGTTGTTCAAGCTCGTGTCCACTGGGTGTGCGTGGGCACTCCTACTCCATACAGGTGCGCAGTATTCGGCATGGGCGCGGCGTAAGCCAAAGCCGGGGTTGCAGTGCGTAGAGTGGAAGCGCTGGCTCCCCACCTGTTCCTGCGAGGCGTCGAATAAGAGCTCCCCGTGCTGTGACTTTGTCGCGGATGCCTGCCAGGTGTTGTCGGTAGGTAAGCGATCTGTCAAGTTTCACTCCAAGGTAGGTAGGGGTAGCTTGGAAAGTAAATCGACTCTTATTAACAATGATGTTTAGCTCCCGCTTAGCTTCCTTGTTGTTCACGTGGAAAACTGCTTTCCCTTCGGTGAGCTTCAGGCGCCAGTTCCTCAGATATGTTGATAGGGTATCCATGTCATTGCTGAGTACCTTCTCGATGTTTGACCATTTCTTGTGCGTTGCCAGGATGGCTATGTCGTCTGCGTAGCCGTACTTCTTTGATGTTGTCTCAGGCAGGTCATGAATGTTAGATGTTGAATAACAAAGGAGCCAGTACAAATCCGTGAGGAACCCCGTTGTTAAGACGGCGAAGTATGCTTTGCTGGCAGAGCTGTACATGTAAATCAATGATAGCATCAGGTTTACCAAGAGTTCCTTCGTGAAATCAAAAGAATGCGTCGATTACAATACCAAATATTTTTACTGTTTTTATTATTTTATCATGATTTTCTTTTTCCACTTAAGATTAAAAGACAATAAATATTTCACATTCTGCTGTAAAATTAAATACATGTACATGTCAATGATTTTATCATGATAAATACTGTTCTCTTTGTAACTCAAGATAATGTTAAAAGACAGACAAATATTGCACACTCTATTGTAAAATTAAAATCATGTCAACAAAATTTGAAGGTTTGAAATTTTATTTTAAATGTCCTATAGAATATGTGCTTTGTTGCAAAACCCCTTACATACACTTTTTGACTTTTTGAGAAAACAGCTGTTTTTAATTGTGCAGGTATTACTTGATTCAATTTGGATTTGGATAAAGTGTTGATGAATAGAAACTAAAATAACAGGTTTGGTACAATTTTCAAGCCTTCCTATTTATTTTATTATTTATTTTATATCACGCCTTTTGTGGATGTAAGGGCTTTTGCAACCAAATAAATTTACCCCTTTTCCAGAAACCAACTTTGCAATCAAATTTCAGCCAACTTGTTTGCATTACGTTATGTAACTTGAATAATGCTTTCAAAATCAAAAAGAAAAATTGAAATACAGACTTGACATTTAGTATGGAATATTTTTTCGCAAAATTTCAGGACTGATCTGGAGGGGGTCTGCATAAACCGCAGGGGCTAAATATTAACTGGAGTGCGACGGGAGATGGTGTAAAGTAATTGTTTGATGGAAAATGTGCTTTCCATGAGTTTACATTATGGAGCTGATAATGTAGTGAATAAATCAAGCAAGAAATTTTTGGTACCGGTAAATAAACATTATGTAGCCAGAGGTTTTCAGTGGTATAAAAATCTCAACTTTTTTGAGAAAAGTGGGGGGATGAGGCTGTGGATCACGAAATGCCCTTTTAAATAACGCTTCTTCCATTAGGGACATTTGTCAATTTTGACTACTAGATACTTAAAAAATACGCGAAAACAAAAAAACAAGGACACACAGTGAAACATAAAAAAACCCTTAAGATTCTGGGAAAGCATGTTGGAAAAAATGAATTTTAAGACTACATTTGAATTGAGCGAGAGAAGTGATATTGCGGATGGTGTTGGGAAGGGAATTCCAAGCTACAGGGGCAGCATAACGAAATGAACGCATACCGGCAGATAATAAATTAACACGCGGGGTCCTGAGAAGTTTTTCAGATGATGAACGGAGGGAGCGTTGAGGAACATAAGTACAGAGAACCGAGGAGAGGTAAGACGGAAGGGTACCCTCAAAGTGCCGGTAAGCAAACACACATAATTTAAACTGAATCCGGAATTTTATGGGTAGCCAATGAAGCTCATAAAGTATGGGGTGATATGATCATATTTACGTGTTTAAACAATGAACCGGGCGGCAGAGTTTTGGATCCTCTGGAGGCGAAGAATTTGATCAGAAGTGATACCAGCCAAAGCGGAATTACAGAAATCAAGGCGAGACGTGATAAGAGAATTAACAAGACACGACGTCGCTCTCTCAGACAAATATAGACGGATTGTTCCAATTTGTCTCAAAGATAAAAATAGAGAGCGACATATATCACTTATATGGCCAGACATGGACAGTGAACTCCGAGGTATTTAACAGATTGTTGGAAAGATATATCAGAATTCAAAAACCGTTTTTTCATTTTTTGAATTTCGACCAACTTTGAGAAATTTGCACCAAAAATGGTCAAAAATGCTGATTTGTCAAAAAAGTCATAAAAAGCCTGATTTTGGCCCAAATTTCAAATATTTTTGGTGAAATTAGTCAAAATTCAAAAAATGAAAAAAACAGGTCCTAGATATTTTGATCTAGTTTTTAAAAATTAATAAAAAAAAATTTTGGCCCAAGAATTTTTTTGTTGCACTAAAAAGAAGTGAGATGAACTTATCAAGTCTTTGCCATTCTAAATATGCATACTTTTATATACTTTAGACCAACAATTTAGAAGTTATGAGGCCCGAAAGTTTCCATAATTCCAGGGTTCAGACCAACCTTAAGAAGGCCGTCCAAGACACTCAGCACCGCGGTCTCCACGCTATGGCCTTTCATATATGCAGATTGGTGCACTTCAATAAGGTCGTTGTCAAGTAAGATAGGCCTATACTTTCATGCAATGGTTGAGTCACAATAAGCAGCAGCAGGGACAACAAATTAATGTATCCCATTGTTAGATGATTAATTAAAGACTAGTCTTTCAATAAGATATTAATTTTAAGTGAAAAACATTAACTTTTTGAAAACAAAATCGTCATTCCAAAAAAAAAATTGCAATCGATTTTTCAGGATTTAGGGTCGGTCGCTGATAGGTTTGGGGAGGGCAACACAACTTTTTTTTGGCCTTATTTATCAAATGGGCGCCTAGTGATCCAAAACTTCATTCCCACCATGAATTTTGAATATTTTTATCCAATTTGTATATTCCTGGTATACAGCCAGAAATTACAACAGAGTGACCTATGTGGCAAGTTTATTATGAAACTATTGTCTGTCCAATTAACTTAGACACCCAGTTTTTGTTACTTATTTGAAAAAATATCCACTTTCAAAGAAAGTCATGAAAGAAAAGTGTTAACATTCGCTGAGACCTAACGGGATTTTTTTGTTTCCAAAGCATTGAGTGAGAGTTTACCAGAAATTCTATTGAAATTGGAAGGTTTTTCTCAACACTTTAAAAATAATCCGGTAGAAGTTGGGTACCACTATTTTGGAAGGTCTCATTATACAGATTTGTAGGTATTGTGATTTTGGATAGTGAATGGATGAATAGTAAATTAATTATACTCCTCACCAAAAACATTTTATAAAAATGAAAAATATAATTCAGTTCATAAAATGCAGACAGTGTTTCTAATTGGCATATTTATTCTTAGTGTATTAACTCAGTGATCCCAGCTCAGCTGTCCCTCAACCAATTACAACAATTCGGCGCGGTATTTGAATCTTGTTCTGTGCATGCTTTTGGCTTGGCCCAATTCAGCATCGAAGTGGTTACGTAATTCTCTTGGTTACCGGATCACGCTACTTTGGTATGCCTTCGAGTGCCATATACTTTATGTGGTGATCATTTCGATCGTGGTTCATTACTCTAGCGCGTGATCCCGTTGACATAGTAACATTACGTAACTTCGATACTGAATTCCAAGAAAATACAAATTGTATGCCCTATGAATGTTCTGATGTTATTGGTGAGGAGTATAATTCACAATACACCCCAGACGCATAGTAACTTGCCCTATCATTTGTTATAATGCACCAACTGACATCTTTTGAGTTATAGAGGTTGTGCATGAAATTATTGATTGGCTCCAAACAAAGGATTTGAACCGGTGTCCTTCACCGAAATCATGGCACAGTGCAGTCCATTCAATCAAATATTGTCATCAACCTATTTGATCGTAGTGTATTTGTTATGCGTGTGAGACGACCTCTCGCGGGAGATTGCAAACATGCTTTTGTTGAATGCATTTGAGTAGACCGCCATTATTGTGAATTAGTAAAAGGATCAAAGAAAAAAGGGTGGCATCACTGATCAATATGCATGATTACAATGTTCAAACACCCTTACTGTAAATAGATTATCCCATCAAAAGTTTCAAGTCATTAGGAATATTCGGCTGGACCCAGATATCTTGCTGTAAATCGGTCAAAATTGAATAAAAGTAGACAAGGAAGAATATTTTTTCATCGCTTTACTAATAATTTCTGTTAGGTCTGACCGTGTTTAGCAACTTTTCTTTCATGACTTTTTGCCAAAGTAAAAACTTTTCGAAATATATCCTAAAAACCGGGTGTCTAAGTTATTTGGACAGACAATAATAAATTCAATGTCCGAATCAATTGAAATCTTAGATATCAGATTTATTGTGTATATCTATTGAACCATATCATACAAAACTAGAGCGGTTCTCGGGTTGCGCGGTTTTCGGCATACGCGGTTGGTGTGTAAGGTTGTTGGGTGATGGTATGGTAGTGGTTGTGTTTAAATGTGAGTTTCTTTTCAGAACCCTGTATGGGCGAAGCCTGGATGGTGGATGGGGAGTGTGGGGTGATTAAAGCAGGAAATAATATGGAAATGTAATAGGCCGCACAGCTGTGTAATGTTTATGTTTTACAAGATGCCCAGAGCACGGGTTGTGATATGGAAAATCCCCTCGTGGTGTCGAGTTCACAACAGGTGTTGGTATTGCTTTACCAAAACAACCCGAGCCGTGTGTTGGAAGATTTTGTATGTTTAGACAGGTTTCTAACAATGTTGACTGTACCCACCAAGTTTCATGCCCATACGACAGATTTTAGTAATTTGACCTCAGATGACCCATGAGTGACCTTGGATTACCCCCAAAATGACCTTCCAAAAATTTGACTCTTAATGTTGAATATACCCACCAAGTTTCGTGCCCATATAACAGTTTTAGTAATTTGACCTCAGATGCCCCTGGGTGACCTCGGATGACCCCGAAATGACCTTCCAAAAATTGACTCAAAGTGTTGACTATACCCACCAAGTTTCGTGCCCATATGACAGTTTTTAGTAATTTGACCTCAGATGAACTCTGTGTGACCTTGGATGACCCCGAAATCTATTCAGCTCTGTAAGAACATCAACTACAAATACAACTGACCAAGTTTAGGCGATACACCATGTTGTTAAAACCCCTGTAGACCCTATGGCATCATCGCACATGTTGACTTCCAAACTTCATCACAACATAAACTTCGAAAATGATCCATTCATACTGTCCCATTTATTGACACCTTCGGTTTGTATCAATTGCCAGTGAGCAAAATACACGTGCTCTGTTCACTATACACAGCAAGGTATAGGAAGCTATATGTGCACGATATTACAACCTCTACCTTGCTGCATTTTATTTGCAGTTCTGACATCTGGCCTGCGCCGGTTTAACCAACCAGGTCAGACCTTTGGAGCAGGGCTAGACAGGGATGACAGAAAGCTGTGTCGTCATAAATTAAATAAAATGTATTACTTTTGGTAAACAAGGGTTGTCTGAGAAGAAAAAATGTGGAAAGGTGAAAAGCAAAATGAAAAAAAGAGAAGAAAAACAGAAGGGGGAAATGGGGAGGAACGGGAGGGAAGCTATGATTTCCTTTCTCCATGCTCAAAATTAAATGTTGAAATTAAAGTTTTCATTTTTCGTTGGAAAGGGTGTGCCCGAGTGATTGCGTATTAAAACAAACGTTAACAAACAAAAACAAAATTCCCTAAATTGTTATGCAAAAAAAAAAAACTTATCTTGTAAATTTTTGGCTCTATGTAAAAGTTTGGAAGGATTTTGTTTCTCAAAAAGAAAAAAAAATCTGGTGTCATAATGAATCAAAAGATGTATGTTTTATACAGTAAATGAAGTAAAAATGATGATGCGCAGTGATTATGCCATCTTATTAAATTTCTAATCTTAATATTTTCAAATTGTCAAAAGTATGTGATAGCCGATTTATTGTTCAACCGCACCAAGTATTTAGTTTTGTGTAGTTGTGTCGTTAAAATACCCAAACAATTAAGTTTCCGACGATACAGTTCTTTCAGGGACACCCTGTATATAGCATGTTTCTACTACAGTATCGATTTTATTTAAGGTCACTGGTAAACAAACACTTGATAGTCTGTGCCTCGGGCCAGACTGTATGTGGCTACCACGATGTTTGTTCGGATCGCCCGACATAAATTGGATGTGTAAGAGACTATAGGTCTGTGCAAACAAATGAGCGTTTCCAAAAAGCAACACAAAAGCAAACAAAAAATACACCCATTGCCCGCTATTTACTGCACAAAATGAACGACTCTAATCAGCTGCGGCAATTGCACAATCATGCACAATGGTGCATAGGCCTATCTTATGCATGTATTCTTATTCGTGCATTTGACGGACTTGGGTGTTTTTGTTTTTGTTAAATATCTCCTCTCCTGAACACATATTATTATAGAAAATCTATCTACTTCTTCATTCGCTTACATCCTATATACCCTGCAACTTTCAATCTACACAGTGGCTAGATAACCCCTTAAACGTGCGAACAAATATTGCAAAACAAAATTAAAGTATGGCTCTCCGCCTATGGCTACGCCCATACAAAGAGTATCTTAAAATCACAACATACCCATTTAAAATGATAAAAATAAGTAGAATACCAAAATATGAAGCTCATAAATACTCTTTTATTATCACTGAATACACTAACATTTTTAAAATGTGCATTGTTTTGAGTTTAACATGTCAACTGTGAAAACTTTGCCATTAATGGGCTATTCAAGTTGAAATCCCTAGACCATCTATGGAAGACATCCCTATGGAAGCCATGACCTTAATCTCCCACAGTGGTGTAAATTTCAAATGGATTCAACTATTTATATAGATAACCCCATTTAACCCCTGTGTGGAAAAATTAAGGTCATTATCTTTCATTTGTTTTTAAAATAATTCTCCTATTCTTTCTTGTTTGTCAAATTATACATCCCAGTTTATCAAGAACTTCAGATATAATTATACCAAAATCTTTTGGTATTTTGGTAAAAAGTTTTGGTACTATTGACAAATGCCACAGAGTCTTGATTTCAATGAAGTGAGTTTTAATCAACTGACATACATTATAATAAATTTCAATTCATTTAACAAACTAATGAAATGTTTTATCATTAACATTTTACTTGTTTGCACAGTATTTTTTGTGGGAGCTGAGAGCACATCAGACACATCGAATTGCATTCTGAATACGAGGAATGGTCTTCTGATATCAAATAATTTTGATTTTTTGAAATTGGCGATATAACACAAATTTTATGACAAATTACAAAAAATTTGGTATTTTTTAAATTTTTGATATTTAACAGTCATTGAAGTAAATCTAATGATATGTACTTAAAGTGTATGTAGCTGGGATAAAAAGCTGACGATCAATTAAACATTATGACCTTTTTCATATTACAGATATACATTTTTTCCCAAAAAGACCTAAATTTTTTTGTTGGTTTTTGGGAAAATAATACATATTTTTATTATAAAAGGTCAAAATTTTCAATTGATCGTTAGCTTTTTTATCCCAGCTACATACACTTTATGTACATAAGATTTATAAAGTTTACTTCAAGGACTGTTAAATATCAAAAATATAAATTTTTAATCATTTGCCATAAAAAGTGAATTATATCGCAAATTTCAAAATTATTTGATATCAGGACATTCTTCGTATTCAGAATGCAATTCGATATGTATGATGTGCTCTCATGTCCCACAAAAAATACTGTGCAAAAATTCATACCCCAGCCCTTAAGCCCTAGGCCTTGAATAAATTCATCAGGTCTTCTGTTTATCCATAATATCTAGACATTTCATCATATCAAGACAAGAACTTTTCACTCCAGACACTCTTGATATGATGAAATTTCAATTTGAACTCTTTGAGAATCAATTGTAATTTTTTGGTCTTTAAAACCTTTGATCTCATATAACAATATCATTACCAACTATATGATGTATATTGTATAACAATAACATTTAACAACTTGTGAAATATAAACACTAAAAGTGATGGAAAGACAGAAAATCAGCAAGCCCTAAAATAGCCATATGGCGCCAAATACAATCCTGTTCTACCGCCCGACAACCCAGATTTTGTATGGTTTTTTCAGCTGTATTTTTTTTTTTCAGCTGAAGTTATTGATTAAATCAATCACTTTTTTTTTTAAATCACATTATTTTGCAAACATATTTTTAGTCAAAATCAATTTTTAAGCTTTTCAAAAAACAAAAAAAGATTTCGTCCGAGTTCAATGAAAATGCGTTGGTTGCTGGCAAACAAACAAAATCACTACCCTGTATCAACAAATATACTACGATAGCGGACGTCCAACACAAGAGGAGCTTTCATCAGAGTATGATTTTGTAATATTAATATTAGTATCTCATTTTTATATTAATTATTTTGCATTACATTTTCTATATTGATACTAATTGATTGAATCAATCACTTTTTTAAATAACATTATTTTACAAACATATTTTTTTAGTCAAAATCAATTTTTTAAGCTTTTCAAAAAAAAAAAAAAAAGATTTCGTCCGAGTTCAATGAAAATGCGCGGTTGCTGGCAAACAAACAAAATCACTACCCTGTATCAACAAATATACTACGATAGCGGACGTCCAACACAAGAGGAGCTTTCATCAGAGTATGATTTTGTAATATTAATATTAGTATCTCATTTTTATATTAATTATTTTGCATTACATTTTCTATATTGATACTAATTGATTGAATCAATCACTTTTTTTTAAATCACATTATTTTGCAAACATATTTTTTAGTCAAAATCAATTTTTAAGCTTTTCAAAAAAAAAAAAGATTTCAAGTTCAATGAAAATGCGTCGGTTGCTGGCAAACAAACAAAATCACTACCCTGTATCAACAAATATACTATGATAGCGGACGTCCAACACAAGAGGAGCTTTCATCAGAGTATGATTTTGTAATATTAATATTAGTATCTCATTTTTATATTAATTATTTTGCATTACATTTTCTATATTGATACTAATTGATTAAATCAATCACTTTTTTTTTAAATCACATTATTTTGCAAACATATTTTTTAGTCAAAATCAATTTTTTTTTGCATTACATTTTCTATATTGATACTAATTGATTAAATCAATCACTTTTTTTTTAAATCACATTATTTTGCAAACATATTTTTTAGTCAAAATCAATTTTTTAAGCTTTTCAAAAAAAAAGAAGATTTCGTCCGAGTTCAATGAAAATGCGTCGGTTGCTGGCAAACAAACAAAATCACTACCCTGTATCAACAAATATACTATGATAGCGGACGTCCAACACAAGAGGAGCTTTCATCAGAGTGTGATTTTGTAATATTAATATTAGTATCTCATTTTTATATTAATTATTTTGCATTACATTTTCTATATTGATACTAATTGATTAAATCAATCACTTTTTTTTTAAATCACATTATTTTGCAAACATATTTTTTAGTCAAAATCAATTTTTAAGCTTTTCAAAAAAAAAAAAAAAAAAATTCGTCCGAGTTCAATGAAAATGCGTCGGTTGCTGGCAAACAAACAAAATCACTACCCTGTATCAACAAATATACTACGATAGCGGACGTCCAACACAAGAGGAGCTTTCATCAGAGTATGATTTTGTAATATTAATATTAGTATCTCATTTTTATATTAATTATTTTGCATTACATTTTCTATATTGATACTAATTGATTAAGAGCCAGTCTCCCTTATTATGTACATGAATAAGGGGGGTTGTGATAAAAAAAAAAAAAAAGAATTGTCTCTAAAAAATAATTTTGGTACATATTAGCACCAACAACTCACATGTAAAATATGAGCGTGCACAGCGCCTCGTTCAGCTTTAAAAATTCTTGAAATTTCAGCCTCTCTGAGCCTACTTGCAAATGGTAAACTTTGGAGGTGCATAACATCGTGCGCCATCATCATCCCAACCTGCATTTTGCATTTTTTTAAAGTACCAAATGGTTACATTACAAAAACCAAGAAAAAAAATTGGGATCTTGATGGCGCACAAAATCAGCAAATCCAATGATTTGATGGCGCCCTCGTGCAAACTTCAAAGCATCATACGGCCTGCGCCATCAAGATCCCAAGTCCGAACAAGTTTGAAATTAAAGACCTCCATGGCAAGTTTCATTTTTCAGCAAAAAATTTTTGGGATTTCGTTGGCGCACCGAGTTAACAGAGGTCAAAGGTCAAAATTTCCTATTTTAGCACATATTTGCATGCCTGTATTATTATGCGCCAACGTCACCTGACTCTCCAACAGCATTTCATCAAAGAAGAGGTAATTCTCTGCAAGAACTGAAAAAATTAGCTTGGGATCTCTTGATCTTCATATTTTTCTGATTTTTTGAAAATGGACTTAGCCTCATTTTGGAGGTCAATTTGACCACTTTTTCCCACTCGCTGCACAATGTGGGCTTTTTACTGCATCACAAAAAGATGCGCCAACGAGATCCCAATTTTATTAGTCATCGTCTAGCTTCTTTGGCGAACAGTAGATAAAACACAAGCAACAGCTAATTGGGATCATGTGGGCGCACTAATATAAAAGAGGTCAAAGGTCAAGCTTTGTGCCAAAGTGATGCATATTTGCCTATGTGCAGCACAAAAGTGGAACTTTGACCATAATAATAAAAATGTGCCAACAAGATCCCATCTTACTTTTTGGATGATTGGATAAAGGGGCTTATGTATAACTGATAACAAGTAAAAAAAAAGTGGGATCATGTGGGCACACTAATTCAATAGAGGTCAAAGTTCATACTTTGTGCCGAATTTTTTTTTCAATGGGGATCACCAGACATGTCTCATAGAAACTTGTGTGAGTGCATTTCACATGATGCTGATTCCATCATGGCAGTTGGTGAGAGTAAAAAAATTTTTTGTCAAAATACTTAGTCATATTTTGCAAAATTTGAGTGAAAGGTTGCTGAATTCGGCAACTTTAGGCTAAAAATCGGTTAATTTTGTATGAAGTATGAACTTTGACCTCTATTGAATTAGTGCGCCCACATGATCCCACTTTTTTTTACTTGTTATCAGTTATACATAAGCCCCTTTATCCAATCATCCAAAAAGTAAGATGGGATCTTGTTGGCGCACATTTTTATTATGGTCAAAGTTCTACTTTTGTGCTGCACATAGGCAAAGTAATGCCAATTCGCACAAAGTATGAACTTTGACCTCTATTGAATTAGTGCGCCACATGATCCCACTTTTTTTTTTACTTGTTATCAGTTATACATAAGCCCCTTTATCCAATCATCCACAACGTACGATGTGTTCTTGTTGGCCCACCATTATATTGGGTCAAAGTTCCACTTTCGTGCTGCACATAGGCAAATATGCATCACTTTGGCACAAAGCTTGACCTTTGACCTCTTTTATATTAGTGCGCCCACATGATCCCAATTAGCTGTTGCTTGTTTTTTGTCTACTGGTCGCCAAAGAAGCTAGACGATGAAAAATAAAATTGGGATCTTGTTGGCGCATCTTTTTGTGACGCAGTAAAAAGCCCACATTGTGCAGCTTAGTGGGAAAAAGAGGTCAAATTGACCTCCAAAATGTCCATTTTCAAAAAATCAGAAAAATATGAAGATCAAGAGATCCCAAGCTAATTTTTTTCAGTTCTTGCAGAGAATTACCTCTTCTTTGATGAAATCCTATTAGGAGAGTCAGGTGATGTTGGCGCGCAATAATACAGGGGTGCAAAAATGTGCGAAAATAGGAAATTTTGACCTTTGACCTCTGTTAACTCGGTGCGCCAACGAAATCCCAAAAAATTTTTGCTGACAAATGAAACTTGCCATGGAGGTCTTTAATTTCAAACTTGTTCGGACTTGGGATCTTGATGGCGCAGCCCGTTATGATGCTTTGAAGTTTGCACGAGGGCGCTTTTCATCAAATCATTGATTTGTTGATTTTGTGCGCCATCAAGATCCCAATTTTTTTCTTGGTTTTTGTAATGTAACCATTTGGTACTTTAAAAAATGCAAAATGCAGGTTGGGATGATGATGGCGCACAATGTTATGCACCTCCAAAGTTTACCATTTGCAAGTAAGGCTCAGAGAGGCTGAAATTTCAAGAATTTTTTCAAGTTGAACAAGGGCGCTGTGCACGCCATATTTTACATGTGAGTTGTTGGTGCTAATATGTACCAAAATTATTTTTTAGAGACAATTCTATTTTTTTTTGTATCGCAAATCCGTACATAATAAGGGAGATTGGCTCTTAAATCAATCACTTTTTTTTTTTTTTTTTTTTTTGCAAATATATTTTTTAGTAAAAAACAATATAAATTTTAAAAAAAAAAAAAAAAAGATTTTGTCCGAGTTAATTGAAAACGCATCAGAGTTAGAAGACCAGTCTTCATCTGAAGATCTGAAACAACTTGCTGCGGTAATTGCTCCTCCAACACAAGAGGAGCTTTCATCTGAGTATTATTTTGTAATATTAATATTAGTATCTCATTTGTATATTAATTATTTTGCATTGCATTTTCTATATTGATACTAATTTATTACAAAATGTTTTCTCTGTATTATATTATTCCTTTGTACCAATGTGTGTTGAGATAAGTCATATATCGTCAGTTTGACAGATGGCAGAGTATGGAAGAGACACATGGATCAGTTGAAGAGGAGAGTAAGTAGTAACAACACCAAAGAAAGTTGTACCTGAAGTCAAAGTACACAAAGAGAGCATACTTGAATATGTGGTCAGATGTACCATAGAGCATGTCAAAAACATTGCAGCTGTCTTGTCAATAGACGAACTCTCAAATTTGTCGGACGAATGCATGTGCCGAAATCCAATGGTCAGATGTACCATAGAGCATGTGCTACGAGAGATTGACAAGCTATTGTAGAGAGGGGAGGGCGGGTGAGGGAAGAGGGTAGAGGATAGAGATAAAAGAAGGGAGGGTTAAGCATAACAGAGAAGAACAGAAATGAAGTTGCAGAAAGTACAGTCTGATTTTCCAGAAATGGAAAATACACACACATCCAGATCAACAGCAACACCAGCTTCAACTAGTACAGCCCAAGTGATATTCAGAAATGACAGCCACAGAGGAATAGGCGGCCTCCACGAAGGCTGATAGAAGAGATGTAGAAGTTCAAGGAACTATAAGCTACAGTTACTAGGAACTCAAAGACGAGAAAGTACCAGCTTCACCAAGATTTCATCCGAGCTAAATGAAAATTAATCAGAGTGAGAAGGTCAGTCTTCATCTGAAGATCTGAAACTGACAAGAACAGCTGAAGAGATTCCACCGGCAAATGGCATACACAACAGTTTATCCGCATCCGAGACGGACTTGCAAGATCCACAAAACCCGTCAACATAGTTAGAAGGCGACCAGTTGTCCTCTGAAGATCTGAAACAGCTTGCTGTGGAAATCACTCCTCCAACAGAAGATAAATATAACCACCAGCTTGCATCCGAGGTTTCATCTGAGCAGTCTTCATCTGAAGATCTGAAACAGCTTGATGTGGAAATCACTCCTCTAACAGAAGAGATATATAAATACCAGCATGTATCCGAGCTTTCATCCAAGCTAAATGAAAACATGTCAACAGAGTTAAAAGACCAATCTTTACCTGAAGATCTCAAACAGCTTATTGCACAAATTTGTCACGAAAAAGAAGACCTACAACAACAGATGATCGGAATGAACGTCTCATGGGCCAGCCATCACTCGCAGAAGACCAGCCTTCATCTGAAGATCTGAAACAGCTTGATGGGGAAATCGCTCCTCTAACAGAAGAGAAATATAAATACCAGCCTGTATCCAAGGTTTCATCTGAGTTAAATGAAAATCCGTCAACAGAGTTATTAGTAGAAGACCAGTCTTCATCTGAAGATCTGAAGCACCTTGCTGTAGAAATCACTCCTCCAACAGAAGAGAAACATTTTTTTTATCTTTGACAATAAACTGTCTAGCTTACACCTTTATTTCTTAAATTTTATATATTCTTTCTTACTTTTTCTGTTTCGTACCGTTAATATAAATATTTTATCATCACTTAATATTTCAATATATTTTACAGTAATTCCATTTTTCTTTATCTATATTTATTCTCAGTTTTCGTTTTGTATTCAACATTATTTGATCAATTCTTTTTATTTCATAAATAAATAACATCAATATAGGTTTAGATTTTCCAATATCATTGTATATTATTCTAGATTTGTAAATAGCAAAACATTCCAAAACAATTGCCAATTATCCAAGACTGTCATTCGGTGCTGGTGATCCCACTGGTTGTTACCTTAGTCCTTATCACCAGGATTATTACTGTGATTAAAGTGCTGAGTTTCAGAATGATGGAAATGACACGGATGACTGCAGTATCTTCTCTCTTGGATTCGGTGATGGTCGGAAATGTAACCATCAACTTGCATCCGCGCTTTGAAAACCCGTCAACAGATTTAGAAGAAGACCAGTCTTAATCTGAAACAGCTTGATGTGGAAATCGCTCCTCCAACAGAAGAGAAATAAAAAATACCAGCTTGCATCCGAGCTTTCATCAGAGCAGTCTTTATCTGAAGATCTGAAACACCTTGCTGTAGAAATTGTTCCTCCAACAGAAGAGAAATATAACCACCAACTTGCATCTGCACTTTGAAAACCTGTCAACAGATTTATAAGAAAACCAGTCTTCATCTGAAGATCTGAAACTGCTTGATGGGGAAATTGCTCCTTCAACAGAAGAGAAATGTAAATACCAGCCTTTAGTGAACATGAATCCTGTAATCCTATTGGTCAAACACTAAGATAATAAAAATTTGTATTACATGTGTAGTCCTAATTAATATTCATGATGTGAATACGCAGGTAATATTTCTTGTATCCCTGTTTGTAACATCTTGAAGGATTTTGGTTGGATGCTCGCAAACAAAAACAACCAGGCGATAAACAGTGTGACACTACAAAGCCTATACATTCGACAATCTTTGTCACAGTCTGAATCATATCCTAAAGGCTCCACAACACAACAAAATCTATGATATCATCAAAGACAGAGAGTTTCAAAGCTCTAACGAAGCATTCAAGGCTGCTCTTCAAGAACTGAAAGACTTGGGAAAAGGAGAAACATCTCACCATCCCAAAATTCAGGAAGTGGATTTGAAAAAAAACCACTGTATAGCAGTTTCAGCTTGGATGGACCGCAAAACTTTCAGGAAAAGGTTCAGTTTGACATTAGGTTCTATTTCTTTTGTTGAGGATCTGAAAACATGCATGCCATGACAAAATCAACATTTACAACAAAAACAGATGCAATACTGGCAAGAGATATTTATGCAAAGCTATGGATGCAAAAATCATCCAGAGAATTAAAGATCGAGAAAGCTGACAGAGGCCCAGGGCAAATGTAACAGTAAACGAACAGATATTGTTCTATGATAGATGACACTCTTTGTGGATTTATGAAGGAGTTGAGTCTTAAATATAAGCTTTCTCGGGTTTACACCAACCACTCTGCGCGTGTTACAGGCGCTACCATACTGTTACGAAAGAAGTGTGCAGCTTCACAGATACTACCGGGTCCACGCAGGGAAAGACATCACCCACAGACCAAAACACATTAATGATGCACCAAGTAGCCCCCGGAAGGAGAGACAGACAGGCCATAGATCTGTCAGCTCTCTCGCGATCTATCAAAGAAAAGTTGGATATGGGGGAGTTTCTTAGTGAAAACCTTGTGGACCCACAACCAAATGTAGCCAAACCAAAGATAGACATGGTTGAGCTTAGGTGATTGATTTTGACTAAAATATACATGTATGTTTGCAAAAAATTGAGAGGACACCTTTTGGATGCCCATGGTATGACAGAGCCTCAGAAGAAGGTGCCACGGAAGAAGGAGAGGTGCCGTTTGTGCTCCTACAAATGTGACCAACCGTTTTACCTCAGAAAGCACTACTACCGGGTCCACGCAGGGAAAGACATCACCCACAGACCAAAACACATTAATGATGCACCAAGTGGCCCCTGGAAGGAGAGACAGGCAGACAGACATACCCACGTTAAGGACCCACCAAGTAAAACCCAGAAGGAGAGACAGGCAGACAGACGCATTCAGTACCCATGATCGAACCAAGTCCTAGAATCATCCAAGGCGTACTCACCCCAGAGAGTACAGGTCCTCCCTCAGCGAGTTTAGGAAAAATTTCTTCCAGAGAGCCAGCAAGTCATCGCCGAACCTTTGGGGAGACCCATGGTGAAGGTTGCCTCTACCATCATCGTCCCGAAGCGCTGAAGCAGTTGGTTCTCCTGTGGAGATCCAATTGCACCCCAGTCCGGGGCAGCTGGATAGGGAAATTGTTTCCCTTTGTCAGATGAGACCAAGAGCCAGTCCAGGAAGAATGCCAGTAAGCCGTCAAGCCACCACAAGTCTATGCGCTCGTCGCCTAATAAAAAACCTCTAGAAACCGTTATACCTCATAAATAGATTCCTGTCATATGATTGGTTAAAAGTGAGGTCATTGAATTAGCTATGCCCCCTTTTTTGGTAAGCTTATACGTTTACTTTTCTTTGCTTTTAAGCAGTGTTATTGTTGCTATGGCCTAGTCTATGGGCACAAGCTTTAATATGTGAATTTAGGCGAGTGTAATTTGAGACTTTATTGACATGCGCAGTATAATAAACTAAATAATTTTTGCCATTTATAACTTGCACAAAGTATAAGGTATATAGATCCTCTTACCGTGTGTTCATCTGAAAATGGCTATCAAGGTGTATACTGATTTTCTGCCTTTGTATCAATACAGGTCCAGCCTGTTTACTTATAACATTTGTACAGATCTTTTAAATTCTCTTTTTGTAACAGTAAAAGATACATAAATATTTTCTGGCTTGATTTATTTATGACATAAAGTACTTGCACTCTTTTAACTCTCTGGGTTTTCATTAGCTTCCTTTCAACCTCTGATAAAATCCCAGCATTTGGCTGATAGATTGTATATACAGCTTTTACAGTCAAAAGACACAAAATAGGCTATTCCATGTAAAATTCACAATACCCCTGTAGAAGATTTTGGAAATATCTTCCAACAAGGGGGAGTATGAATTTCAAATGGAATGAACATATTAGGCAGCTCTATTTGAATTTCATACACCCTCAGTGCAAGATTCAACCTCAAACTTCCAGATGGAGGGTGAGTTTCAAATGGAGCTGCCTAATGTGTTCATTCTATTTGAAATTCATACTCCCTCTGTGGAAGATATTTCCAAAAGCTTCCATAGGGGTAGTGCAGATTTTAGATGGAATAGCTCAATAATTTAAAAAGTGGAAATTTTTTATACAATTAATTTTTCATACTCGGCCAATTTCTTAACTGTGTTAGTTGTTTTTTAAATTCACCATTGGACGCTTACTTTCTTGCATCTACCTACACAGAAAAGGAATATCGCTCATTCTACAAAATCCGGTGCCAATCCACTATAAAAATTGAAAAAATAAAAGTTGTTCAAAAAGACCTGCTTTTTGTGTTTTTAAGAGTAAATGTATCACTACTTTCAGATTTAAAAATTGCCAACACCACATGCATATTTTTCTTTCAGGAAGTCATGATGTTTTTTAACACTAAAACTCAATGTAATGTGAGCTACGTTACCGACTACAAAATGGGCTGGTTTTACTCAATCCAAGGTCATAAAAAGCAAACTAAAGATCACTTGAGTGCAATGTAAAACAGATTTCACCATTTCATAGAAGTTTTGAAGATGCGTAAATGAGTGTGTAACGTAGCTCACAGTAACGTAGTTCACAGGTTTTTAATGTTTTTGATGTGATTTGCGAACGTTAGAACGTTATGTCGGTTAATTCTAATATAAATGGAGTTTGACCACTGGTAGCTTTCACATATTATTAAGAAGTACATGTAATACAAGTGCATACTATAGAATCCTGGTAACGTAGCTCACCAATCTTAACATGGTCGGTCGAAATTTCAATGTTTACAACATTTCTATGCCAAAAATGCTACAGCATCACAATTTTTACTGTGATTTTTAAAAACCTAGGAGTGTTTCCTTTCAAAAACCGCAAATTACATTGATACCTCTGTTTTACTTCTTTCCAATAACGTGTGTTAAAAAGGGGTAACATAGCTCACAGCGTTTTGGTGGAAAGTGCAATTTATTTTAGAATTACACAATTAAAGACGTTTTAATCACTAAAAAATAATGTTGATAAACAATATGATGGTGCGTTATCTAATTAAAAAACAACAAATATGTAAAGAAATCGCATTTATTCAAAGAAAATATTCAGGGTTAGATGTGACATTTGAGCAGTGGAAACGCATTTTTAGCGATTTTTGAGCCTTTGCAAGGGTTAATCAGGCTGAAGAAAGCATTTAAAGTATGAAAAACTATATATGTCCGTGTAGATCTCGTTGAGTTCTACCAGAAAAACAACATATTTGATGCCCTAAATGCTCGACAAAGTGTTTGTGGACCAAAGAATGGAAAAAAGGCTATTGGCACCGGATTTTGTAGAATGAGCGATATTTATTTATTTTATTTATATAAAATATTTATTGTAGAATGAGCGATATATGACATGATCTGCTCCATGAGACCAAAGGAGGCATTTTTGAAAATTGATTCACTATAATTATTACCATATACAAGCATTAGGCAATTATATACTGAAAACATCAAGCGTGCTTGGTTCTAAAATTCTAAAGATTTGTGTTGTAATATTTTTCATATGTATTTTATTATATTTTACTCTATATTTTGCCTTAATCGCAGTTTCAAAATTGCTGCCTTTGGTTCCCAAGGACTGGATCATATAACATATACTCATGCATTGTTATTTTTGCAATAGCTGTTTAAAACATAAAATTAAATGTAGTGCATGTATCAATTGCTCAGTGCCAGAAGTTGGCAAGGGCAATAGCTGCCCTATGAACATTTGCCGATTTATATACAGTATATTGTACTCATCTACACATGGCAGCTATTGCACTTAGCCCCTTCTGGCACTGAGCAGTTGATATTTCCACTTTTACAGAAAAAACTCAGTATCTTGCTGATAAATACTGTAGACAGCATGTAGGGTCAAAAGAGACACAGACTGGTTCATAGTACAGCTACCAAATCCAGTCCAATTTTTGTCTTTGGTTTCTGCCCCTTCTGTCCTTTAAGTCTCTCAATATTAATAATCTTCACTTCCAATTTGTCTCCCAATCCTAGAGGTTGTCCTCTTCTTAAAAGTCTTTGGTGTATCCTGCTTGTGTGGAGTAGTCCACTCTCTCCCACACCAATGTCCACAAATGCACCAAAATGGACAACGTTTTTAACGCGACCTGTAAGGGTCACCCCACGTCGAAGATCATCGATGGAGACAAGAGATTTTTTGAAGAGTGGTTTCTCGTATTCTGTAAAGAAAGAGGATGGGGAAGAAGTAAATATTGTTATCACAATGTCATTATTTCAGCACACTTCCATTGACAAGCAACAATGTTATAGGACAAAAACAGAGTCTACACCAACCTCCAAAATCGAACAGGCTAAAAAAACATGGACAACCAATAAGTGTGAATCACAATCTGTGCAAATATCATTGGCAGCGCGCAATCCAAATATGGCAGCCAGCCCACGTAGTTTGTTTGATGCACAACACAGCATGCGCATAGATTACAAATATTTACGTTTACAGCGCAGGGGGTATACTGTTAAATGAATTGGAATGCATATAGCATGTTTATTCATGATTGAAATCAATGTGATTGAAATCAAGCAACCCTGGTGAGGAATTTAAAGGACTCCCGTGACATAGGCAATTTTGGGTAAGTTTGCTCCTTTTAGAGTATGACCCCCCCAGGATTTATTGGAGTTTGTAAGGCACCACATCAAATTTGGTCTTATTGAATTATCGGTGCCCGGTTAGGTACCGATGACTCTTTAACATCACTCCCTGGAGATGTAATAAATTGTATCAAGCATAATAATTAACAGTTGCATAGTGTTATTGTTTTTCATTTAAATAAAAAACGAATGCATTGTACAAATGTTCAGGGTACGATAAAAGTGCCATCGGTAGCTCTCCGATATCGCTATAGGACCAAAAAAGATGTTGTGCCTAAGATACCTCCAATTCCAGTTTCCTTCTCGGCCACAACGATTATACCATATGGCCTGCTGTGTTACGCGACAACATTATTTTGCTTCCTTCATCTTAACCTCCTGAGCACTACCTGCTGATCTAACATTGCCTCTCATTGGTCAATTACATGATTTCTTCACTTTAATCACCAATAAGAATGGAGCTTTGCAAATAATTCACCTCGGTTTTTTTTTGTTTTTTTATTATTCTAACAATGTTGCATTGGGCCAATTGATAATGAAAACTTCATTTTGGCCAATCGGCAGGTAGTTCTTTAATGTACAAAATCTACAGCACAGCATTTCTTACCAGCTCTGATGTCATGATCCATTGGCTGTTGTAATCCATCAAGAATGAGTTGCATTGTGGGTACTCCACATTGAGTATCTGTCGACCCAATCAAGCTAGCAGCCAATTCCTGTACACCTACATCAACAAAAAGTCAAATATTAGACTATGTACTTTTGAGTCCCAACTGTTAAAAACAGCACTAAAATGCAAGATAAACATTATCATTTTTCTGTGGAATTGTTCAAAATGAACAAAAATTGTTATTGAAATCGTTCCTAATGAATTTGTGCAAAGAAAAGAAACAATTTGTGCAGTGTGGTTAACAACCCAAGAGACAGTGATGTTCTATGGGCCACCGTAATACATATTTTTGCTTCTTATACTGGAGCAATTTGAACTCAAAACATGGAATAAGAATGTTTGTATGATGGCTTTCATGAAAGATATAAAACATCATGTGATAAAATTGGACCACCACCTTAAAGGTTCTTGACCAATCAACAGCCTCTATCACCATTTTTCTTCATCAAAATTGAGATTTTGGTATCAGAAGAAAGCTCATATTTTTATTTTTGCCTGAGTCATTTTTGTCATTTAGAGAACAAAGTACAAAATATGGCTCAAGCATGCATATAAACATATTTATTCACCAATCTTTGCACAAGAACAAATGATAATACAAATGAAAGGGAATAATCCGAAATAAATAGGGTGATTATGTAACTGATGCATGCTTGATTCAAATTTTGTTCTTTGCTCTCAAAATTACAAAAAAGGCAATTAGCGTAGCAGGCTGACGATATGGTAAGCCTTTGTTATAATATGGAAGATCTCAAGCTAAGATAGAAAATAGAACATGAAAAATCAGACTGCACCTCTTATTTAATGACACAAGAGCAAATCAATTGAATACCTGAATGGAAGAAGGGCCCAACTCCATCAAAACTGTTTTTGAGATATTAAGAAAAAACTTAATATTTGGAAAAGTTTTATAGACAGAATGTTTTTATCTTCAGGGGACCTTAATACATGAACATACAATTACATACATTCGAAATTATATATGGCCCATTCCATGTCAACTCAGGGATGTGCACCGCACCTCTTCAATTTTTTCTTTTTCTGTGTGGTGGTAGATATTGATGAAAGTAAAATCCGAATATTTGAGCTTCATACTCCATTTAGTTTTCCGTGGTCAATTTGAAATTTAGAGGGTCAGCGTATAAATGTCATTAAATAAAAAATGTTTACAACTCTATGGAGAATACAAACCCATTTGAACTTTGAAGTATCGAGTCCCAAAGTAGAATTAATATCTGGCATCAGAAAATGTTGCTCCAAGGACATATCTTCAACATAGAAGTTGATGGTGGGGCAAAATGTCTGACATTGGTTTTCAGGGGGTCAAAATGTAAAAAATGTATTGTCAATTGGGGTTTTGCTATGGGTAATATTCAGCTAAAAGAATTCTAATAGGCTCAATATTGAATAAGAGTAATGTCCTACCAAAGGGCTCTGACTGGAAAAAAAATGGACAATAAAAATATTTTACTTTTGGAGTTGACCCCCCAAAGTTGGTCCTGGATGGACGATGTTGCATTTTGAGGGCCCTATATCTTTTAAAGTAAAGGAGTTACAAGTTGTCTGATGCCAGATTTGAATTCTACATAAATAAGTACCCCAGAATACATACTTTTCAAAGTTGTAAATGGTTCCCTTTATACATTTATGGACCTCCAACGTTGTCATTCAAGGCTATGTACACATTTTTACGCTGACCCCTAAATTTCAAATTGATGCCATGGAAAACGAAATGGAGTATGAAGCTCAAATTTTCGGAATTTTACTTTCTCATCAATATCTACCACCACACAGAAAAAGACAAAAATTGAAGAGGTGCTGCGGTGCACATCCCTGGAGTTGACATGGAATGGGTCATATGATGTTTACATGGCAACGGTACAGGTCGTAATACGAGCTGGAGTTGGGCCCTTCTTCCACTAACATACTTGCAAGTGCCAGTTCCGTAAGCAGATGTGTTATAAATAGCTACAGAAATTAGGTAATTATCCATTAATTGCACAAGTAGAAGCATGTAATAAAGTTCATTGTAGTGAAAAGCAGATTTCATGGATGAACAAAATTCCTCTTTAATCCAATATTTGTGGAAGAAGGGCCCAATTCCATGGAGTTGGGCCTTTCTTCCTTGAAAACCATGATTAAGTTTAAGTGGAAGACTATTTAGAGAGTGAATTTTGGCTCATCTTTCACACACAAGGAAGAACAATCTGCTGGCAATAAATGCTGGGTCTAACTCATTTTTGTAAAAAAATGGAGTTGGGCCCTTCTTCCACTCAGGTATTCAATTGTGAAAAACACAAAATATGTTCTTCTTTCTCCGAATCAAGCCAATTGTTTTGTAATCTTACTTGTTGTCTGCAGTAACCTTTGCATCTTGCTACGTATGGACGAATGGCCGATTTCAGTCACTTCAGATCCAGTCTTGTTCAAAACTCTTTACATTTGAAAGATAAACATACAAGAAACACATAAGTGACAATCTGATGAAATACTTTGAAACCAAGTTTATTTTATTTTTATTTAACCTGGGACATGCAATCAGTGACTAGCACTGTTCTCCCTTGCTACCCAAGATACAACACAGATAAACAACAAACATGAACTTAAAAATGTGATGTGATCAAGCAAAATTGCTAGATCTGGCATCTTGTATTTTTTGAGACATATTTCAAGGTAATTTCTACTATCAACATTGTCAATAATATTTTGAAATCCCAATATCTCAATTTCCGATTTTATAATACCATAACTTATGAACTCAATATCTTCGCTTAGGAATGTCTGATTTCATCCAGAGAAAACGGTGTTGTGGAGCAAAATATCTCTTTATTTAAGATATGTTAAAACCTGAAAATTGGTAACCTGCCCAAAAGTACCTGTTTTTGACATGATACATCACATTTGTCTTTGTTATATAGTGAAAATAAAGATTAAAACTTTCCTGCCAAAATTACACAATCCTGTGTACACCCATAAGTATTTGTAACTTACTGTTCTGCTATATGGTATGACTCCGGATGGATGCAAGTCATATCTAATGGGTTCGGCTTTACTTCTGTTTTCGCTTTCTTAGTCGTTTTACTCTTAGAAGATGGAGCTTTTCTCTTCCTCCCAGTCTTGGTCAAAGTCTCATGACTAGCTTCATCCTTTGTATCATTATCGGCATTATGGGATGATGAAGCTAATGTGCTAGACTGGGTAAAAATCCTGACAAAACCAACACATTGTTCGTATGTTTTAGGTCCTATTCCTTTCACTTGTAGTAGCTGTTCTCTGTTGACGAATTGTCCATTCTTATCTCGGTGGTCAATGATCTTCTTGGCTTTCCCAACATCCAGGCCGGATATTCTCCTGTAACAGATAATAAACGAGTGTGACATAAATGAGGGGTACTAATTAAGCTAAGCAATTGTCGCACAGATTTTCATAAAATCAGATACACCCCAATACTATAATCAATTTTAATTCCGAAAATCCACACATACAGCAAACAGGTGGTACGAAAACCACAATATGCCAAAATGGCATTACATGTATGATATTAATATTATTTGCCGAGTCATCATTTTCTTGAATTGGATCCGATTCAAACAAAATACAGCAAAAGAGAAGTCCACCAATTATTCTTCTTTAATTTTATGCATGTGTGCATGTTTGTAAACACAGTCAAATGAGGGCACACCCTTGGATACACTCTGACAACTGTGGACACATACTAACTGTGGACGTCCTGTTTTCCTTTCCCTCACCAGCATATTAATAACAACATAAAAATGCATAAGACCATGTCTCATTTGCAGGTGTATTAGTCATGTCTCAGTTGAATTGCAAAACTTCAAGTGGATCCATGGTTTGGGCAATAGATTCAGGTTTACAAGTTATAGGTCCACGTATACCAGTCCTTACAAATGTGAGTGTGGGGGTCAGATAGTGTTCAAAGATCATTTTGTTGTTGCATAATCTTTCTATCGGTTTGCTGCTTATTACACTATATTATAAGTAATCATCTTGGGCATACATCTCGGAAATGAACAACAACAAACACCTATACTCTACACACCTTAGTATAGTTGCTGAACACACATTGAGATCCACACCTACAAAGCTTACACAGTCCTCTACCACTCCATCCAGGGCATCCTTCAGACACTTCTCTGATACATCATGCTGTGAGCAAATCAAAATACCATAATTGTTGTAATTATATTCCTGGTCAAAAGCGTCACCTCACTCCTGGGAGTAGTCAAAACTGTATGGTGTTATGAACCCTGCACATCTCTACTTAGTTTGTTAGGAAACAAACCAAAAGCTTGATGACCTCCCATATAACCGAAAGTCCTTTCCTTGGGGAGGGGTTAAAAAGCCTGTTGGGTTTGAATTGTCAACATTTCACACTTTACGTTAGAGTGAGGGAGGGGATAAGCCTCCTAACAAAAGGACTTTCGTTTATAGGACGTCGTGGAACTTTTGGTTTGTTCCTTTATATGTCACTGGCATGGCTCATCAAACTTCAAAATAGGACAATAGGAGAAATACCTGCATAATTGTTCTTGAGCTGCTTGATGGTGAGGGGTGGGAGATGAACATTATCATACTGTACAATATGTTGTTTTGGCAAGATTAATTTGTTGCAATTTTAGCTGTTCTGAACAAGTTGTAGTTTCTTTTATTTGCAGTTTGAAACAGCTATAAAAAAAAGCCCATGGATCAAAAATGTTTTTTGTTGGCTTTTACATTTGTGGTTGGCTTTTTAAACATTAGAAACTTAAAATTAAACCCCAGTGTTATACAAAAAAACTTTAATTCTGACTAAAGGGGGACTTACATGTAGTCAAACTAAGCAACACAGAGCAAAACTACATGTAGTTTAATTAAAGGCCTATTCAGTGATTTGCTCATTCCAAAAATCGAAAAATTCATTTTGTTAGAAACATAGATATGCTAACAAAGCCTGCTATTGGTTAAGCTGAAACCCATGTATTAAAGACAAAATATGACATTTTACATGAAACTGTAATAACTCTACTGCTACATGTAACTGTCTGGGACTTCAACTTTGTCAATACTGCTGTATTCCCTGTTTTTGCCAATTAGTTTACATTTGAAATATACCTAACGACTATTTTAATGACATATCTTTCACTTTTAAGCAATTTATACATGATTTTCATTTTTTACACTTTCGCTGGGGTCACTGAATGGACCCTTAAACTTGACTTGCATGATGAGAAGCACAGACACCTGTTCTTACCTGATACATTCCTACTCCTATGTGTTTGGGTTCAATTTTGACCAGCTCTACTAAAGGATCCTGAAGCCTTCTGGCTATTGACACTGTAATAATAAAAAAAAATAACAATGAGTACTGGCAAAGCTGTGACAATGAAATGAAATGAATTGGTGACTCTTGAAATGAATATGAAAACATGGTGGCGTAACGGTTAGGGTGTTCGACTCATGATCATGATCACAGTAAGCAGACAGACTATACTCATTTTTTAATATGATTGTATGACATTTGTAATCAACAGTGAAAAACACTCTTGTGTGGACCCTAAGATGAATATAACTAAAGAGATACGGAGCAATAAACAGCTATATTGTTATCACGTATCGATGGTATACCGCGGTCTTCCACGGCAACCGTGTAACAGACAATAAAAAACCTAAATGTGAGTCAATATGCAGCTTTATGGATAAGTATTTGTAATTTGGTTTGCGCATTCTGTTAGTTCTTTTTTATACTATAGTATTTACTGTAAACAACATTCTGACCCCAGTGTATTGAGCCCGGAAGTGAAGCCATGAAACTGATTTGAGCGTGTGCAGTAAGCAGGCAAGGGTAGAGCTAGCGCCATTTACATAACAACATCCATGGGAGACTTGGATCGCTGACCAAGGTATGAATGAGGCTTCATATCTCTTTAGTTATATTTGTCTCAGGTGTGGACTGGATCTAAACACAAAGTTTATATTGATGAAGGATACATATATCTTTAATGCAGTAAGCAAGATATAGTGATAAGGCCTAAAACACAATAGAGCCCATCACATTAAGGGGGTACTACACCCATGTGGTAAATTTGTGACTATTTTTGCATTTTTCTCAAAAAATAATTACACACTGGTAACAAAAGTTATGTATATTATTGGGGCAAGGAATCCAATTACTACACTGAAATTTCAGTGACTCAAGACAAGCGGCTCCGTATATATGATAGGAAACAAGGTACATCCTAGCGGTACCTTATTTCTGATCATAAATAACAAACCGCTTGTCTTGGGTCACTGAAATTCCAGTGTAGTAATTGGATTCCTTGCCCCTATAATTAGGGATGCCCACTCTGAATACAGTTTCCACTAGAACGATTTTTCATTTACTGTGTGTGTGCACTCACACACGTATTGTCTATGGAGAAACTGATCGATACAAGAAATCCCAGGCATGTTAAATGGCGTACATACTTGTTTTGATCCAAATGTAGGCCTATATCAGGGTGTTTCAAGAAATTCCTGATTCCACCAGAAAACATTCACCAAACTTTTTCCTGTTTGGTCAGTAAATAGAGAGGACCTTCCTGCATGAAGAGATCAACTTTTTTAATGAAAAATTTAATGAGATGAGAACTACAACAGGTTGAAGTGACACCATTCCGTGCATCAGGTGTTCAAACGCAATTATCTCCGAATTTGGAGTGAATCAGACAAGCAAACTTACATACTCATAAAATTTAACTATTTATGAAGACAAAATGTGTAGGATGTTAAGAAATTTAAGAATGTTTAAGCCTACGCTGCCCATCTCAAATCATGCACTTCCCTGCACTTCTCACTACCATGTCCATTTCATAGGGAGTATAAAAACCGGGGACCATCATGGCTTCCATGCACACAGTGTATTGCTCAATGTAGTAATGATAACCTTTGAGTTGGAGCAAATTTCTCAAAATTGGTAGTGATTAATGTTACCAAACTTATGCCATGATGAAATATAATAATTTTTGAAGATAAAATGTGCTGACCTTAAAAGATTGAACAATGTTTAAGACTACCGCTTTTCATTTGAAATAATGCACTTATTGTTCATCTCCTCTGTGGAGATATTTTCCATGGCGGCCATCTATGATCATGCTTGAGGTTTCAACAAACAAACCATGGGTTTTGAGGTCTTATAGTTTTTTGTTGTATGTCAACAAAATCGATTAAATTTTCAGGATGATCTTATTTTCATGTTGTTATAAGCAAATATAATGTTCCAGATAAGATAGTTAATAAATACATTAAGAAAAAGTACCTTAAAGTTGCACTTTCTGTTAGTATTCCTTTTTGGACTTTAACTTTTTAACATGTTCTAGCAGCCCTATATAAAACCGTGACACTCGAAAGGCCATATCTCTGGAATGAAACGTCCGATTAAGATTATTTAAACACCAAAATGTTTCTTTCATCAATTCCCATCCAATAAGTTAGGTCTGAATCAATTTAAAAGTACTTCAATTTTTAGTGGACATGCCTACTATAATATACATAACTTTTGTTACCACTGTGTTATTAGTTTTTGAGAAAAATGCAAAAATAGACACAAATTTATCGAGGGGTGTAGTACCCCCTTAAGAAGCATGTCTTATAAAAAAATATACCTGAGGTTCTTGAGCAACTATTAAATGTGTCACATAAGATTGAACCAATATGACAATCATCTTGAAAATCAGTTCCTAATTATTTAGTCCAAACTTTTACCAACCTGTTTTAGCACAACAGCCATTAAGAATTTATGGGAGGCAAATGTCTGCTCATTTATTGTTTAAAAAATGTTGGTATTTATACAGCGCCTTTCACATGTGCACATGTGGCAAAGCGCTTTACATTTATTCCGCTGTTGTCAGAATATGTCAGCTGCCATACAATGCCCAAGGCATGCGCATGCCTTTGGGCAGTGCTCAATGGACAATATTCATAACAGCTCCCCATTTTACTCCTGGGTGGAGAGAGGCAAGTAAGATAAAGCGCCTTGCCCAAGAGCACATTTTTTATCATTTTGTAAATAAAGCTCTATGATCTTTCATAAATGGTGCTATATAAATCCCCTAAGAAGTATTCAGCACTACAATTATACAGAAAAAAATGCCACTCAAATTTTATTCTTACCAGCACTTCTCAAATTTGGATCCAAATCAGGCATCTCTTTTGCAGCATCAGGGGATACACTCCAAATACTAGCACCACTCTCATCCACTATACTGCAAGTATAAAATATGACAATGAGCTTTGCTTAATCTCTACACACAGGCTGCATGTATAGATTGAAGGTTACTATTCTGTTCCAATCAGAAAATATGGCATTTGAAATAACAGGATATCATTTCCCTCCATTTTTATGAAATGCCACAAACTGAATAGATTACGTTGTACATATTGCACTCATTTAGATTTTTGTCTTCTGTGCAGAACCCGTCATCAGTGACATGCCAATGTACCTGCAGCATGTTACTGACAAAGTCGTCCACATAAAAGTCAAAACTAAGTGTGGGTAAAAAATAAAGACTTGTACAACATATTCAATTTATATGTTTATGACAGTCATGGTGAATCTATCTAAATGCAGAATACAATACTTCACATTCACAACATTATTTTTCCGCTCCACAAAAATGAATAATAGCTGTGAGACACTATTGTGTTTTTGAACCTAATCGACCAAAATCTTCAGTTTGCCAACAATAAGTACATGTATGCAATTTTTTTTGCACTATCCCAATCTGCTGAAATCTTGAAATCAACATACAGTTTAAGCTTTCTCATTTAGTTATAACAAAACATTTGCTTACCAATACATAACATCCAGTGGTGCAAAGGCCCCATTCTTAATCAGGTCAGCAAAATATGTCTCTGTTTCCCTGCAGGCTGTACCATTGCCAATAGCTATTGTTTCACACCTGAATGGGATTAGAATTGGAAAATAAACTTACATTTACTGCTTACACTTCAACCTTTACATTTTTAAAACTTTCAAATGTGTTTTTATCATAACTATCTTTATATTTTAACATCTTTGTCTTAAATCAAATGTTTGTTCAAAATGACCAACATCATGAATACTCTTCTTACCACACCTATGTTTCTTTAGCTTTTAGGCATATGACATAAAACTAGGGCCGGTGTCGGCACCATTTTTTTGATGTTGACATGTCGACATATTTCTTATCTTGACATCGACTGAGTGTCGACATACATTTAGGTTCCAAAAAAATACCAGGACTTTTTTTTTTCATGATTTCATAAAAATATCTAGAAACACCGTCGGCAATTTCAGCAAATTTCCAAGATGGCCGTCTTCATAGCGAGCATGTAGCGATGAAGTGTACAATTTACACCGGAAAACAAGGCATAATACTGCCAAAAGTATGCCCCCCTGAAGGCAAATAACATGAAAAATTGGCGAAATAGTAGGTAAAAGATAAGATTTGGCATTGCATTTTGTTGAAAATACATCGGAAATGGCCAATATTTTGAGTGAAAATGAGCTTGCCTGACGAAGTTTTACTGGGCCATTGCCTTAGCACTATGTCGCCCGCCATGTACGAAATTCTGTCGATATGTTGACATAATTCACTTTGTCGACAGGATTCCGACAGAGGACCTGTCGACACTGGCCTTACATAAAACCAAATAATTTTCACCAATTATATGCCAAATAAACTTTAGCCATAGGTTTCAACATAAAAAGTTTTCAGATTTTTTTCTCAAACTAACAAGAGCTATCGTAACAACCACTGAACCAATACTAGGTTTGTTTGTACTCATTTTTCATGCCGATTCCAAATAACATGGTCATGAAAATTTAAATTCTGATATTAAATTCAAATCTTGTCGTCTGCAGTTGACACCCGCATGGAAAGAGTCAATCAATTATTACCTGTGTTGGTGAAGTACTTCAGCTATCATATTCCTTTGTGCATAGGCATTGTTGGGTTGAAGAAACATGAAGCCTGTGTACAAGATGTTACCTGCAACAAAAGCAAGCACAATACAGTTTGCAAGATGGAGATAAGCTTAACTATTTTACATATCACTGTTACCCTATATTTCTCCATTGTTACCAAAATGAGCTAAAGGATTTGTGACATCACAATAGTGAGTGGTAGATGTTAAGTTTTTATAGGAAGTATAGAGTTTATTCACTGGACATTTTTGCTGACACAACATAGCACATTGATACAATTACAAAATCTAATATCGCAAATAAGCAAAATTTGTGGGGTTTTTGCGACATTGATATTAAATAAGAAGAAACAAAATCTTGCAGGATCAGAAGCAGGCTAGCGAATTTTTAGTTAATATTCTCAATGACATGTTGAATAAGTGATCTGGTATCAGCAAACTTGCGGATCCAGTCCAGTCATACCAGTCGGCGTAAACTTATTAGGCCAGTCTGGTATGTAATGATATTGGGTTAGCCACACTGATGGAATGGACCCAAATTATAAAGAAAAGTTAACAAAGCTATCACTTTTACATGTTAAACCAATTCCAGTTGAAATCCACACACCCCTACGGAAGACGTGACCTTGATTTTCCACAAAGGGAGTGTAAATTTCAAATGGAGTTACCTGAATGGGTGACTCGATTTGAAATCTACACCCCCTTGTGTGGAAGATTAAGGTCATGTCATCCATAGGGGTGTATGGATTTCAACTGGAATAGCCCATTAGTATAACCAGTCACTAGTTGCTGTGTTTGCTATTTACTTACCAATAGGTGATGTGACAGCCAATTTACATCCATGCTTGAAGCCTGGGTCTACTCCCATCACTGTCTTTCCTCTTATCGGTGGAGTTAGAAGAAGTCTTTGAAGATTCTGACCAAACACATCTATAGAGGCCCTCTCTGCATTCTTAGTTAACTCAGACCTGGTATTATGACAATAATGTCAATTAATCGCATGTCAACTCATACTGGTTAAACTTTCCTGTTAAGATGGGTCAGAGAGGAGCATAACATAGCGGTGTTGCACTCAAACACTGAAACAAATAAAGCTGACACACAAGAGGAATGGTATGGATTGAAAGTAGATCCCAAGGCTTCATATAAGGGATGTCATTTCCACTCCATGTGCAAGACTTTTTTGGGAGAAGCAAAATGCTCAAAACTTTTGTTTTTATACATTATTAGCCTATGGAAATATAAATTTGATCACTGGCTTCCAACATCTCACCCAAACATAAGTAAGCTTACCTGATTTCTCTAACCACCAGTGGGAATATCAGTCTATTGTAAGCATCTTCAATAGACGTCTTGACCAACCCTTGGACTGCACCTGGCGCACTACTCTTCACCCATCTGAGCTCACACCATCTCTTGAAGTTATTCACTGTGTTATCTGGCAAGACAACTTTCACTGACAGGATCTTGAGGTTCTCTCCTCTATTTATGGCCAACACCTATAGATAATAATATCATCCTTCTGTTATATATCCAACACAATTTATATATCCAACACAATTTATATATCCAACACAATTTATATATCCAACACAATTTCAACCATGATGACCATAAACTTAAACATCAGCAGTTCGAGTTTAATACAATATCATGTTCTTTGGGTAACTACAGTGTTTCAGAGTATAAAATTAAGTCATATTATCCTTAGATGAGCACACAGTTAGATAGGGCTAAAAACTGTTATAATGTCTCAAAGCCGTTACGCGCATTCGTTTTCCTAGTGCATCCATGTCAGCTAAAATGGCAAATCCATTTTTATTTCCCTTTTTCTTTTTAAAGTTTTTTGTAATAAAATCATGAACTTCTGCGACAAATTTGGAAGAAACATTACTTGATTCAATACTCACATTATAAAACAATTGATATTTGTACTTCAATTGTGTAAATCAACCACAATTTTATGCTGTGTAGTTTTGAACACTCGAAAATGACATCTTAATTTTAAAAAAAGTCTTAAAAAAATCCCAGCATTCCGCATTCATAACAATTTTTTAGCCTAACAAATGATATCTGTACATATAAAAGAGGCCGGATATAAAGGGAGGTTGGACTGTAGAAGCAGGCCTTGCCGTTTGAGGCGAGCGATCGCTCTCGCTCGCCACCGCTCGCCCAAACTCAATTTCTAGCGAGCGATTTTCCACTCGCCAAAGACACTAAATATCGCCGCTGCGAATCGCCCAAAATTGAATCCAATATCAATTTACATGCAAGTTTCAGCACTTCAGTGTATCCTGTATCCGATCTACCGTAATAAGTTAGCCTTGAACTCTGGATACGAAAGAAAGGTTGTGAAGCTTTGTGAACAACTGGTGTGTAATATTGTTTCATATTAATATATGAATGATTTTTCAGACCTAGCGAGTGATTCGATTAAAATGTAGAGAGTGATTCGACCACTCGCCTAGCATCATGTTAGCGAGCGATTGACCACTCGCCTTTAAAATCTAGACGGCAAGGCCTGTAGAAGACTAATCAATTTTTGGCAAAGTGCCCTACAATTATGGTTTAACCACTCAAGTTACAGCTGCTCAAGAATATTTCTCCAATAACATTTTACTAACCTGATGTGGCCTGATCGAGTTCAGTGAAATTCTGTATGCAGAGTAATTGGCAAATTTGGCAGTGTCTGGGTGTTCCTCTGTTCCTTTCTTGGGTTTAACTTTAGTTGATGTGATTGTAGCTCCATTCAACTTGATGCTGAAATCAATGAAAAAGGATAGTAATGTCAAGTTGTATTTAGAGATTTGTTAAAAAATAATGAAAATGCCCTATGTCGACATTTTTACTGCTATAAAGTTTCTCGCAAAAACAGATTTTTTGAGAACGTCAAGCCAAATTTTCTCATGTTTTGTGACTCTGACAAGATTTGCAATTAGTATATATTAATTAGAAAATGAAAGCTCATGGGAGTCACATGTAACTCTTGTGACATTAGCCTGAAATACCCATACAGCATGACCATTGACCAAACCTACCAAGAAGAACTTTGAAATTAGAATTCATTTTTTCCCAGCTCACATAATGTAGAACATCAAAGAAGATATTAACCCTAACACCAAACCCTGCTTTTTGCTATCGGAAGTTAAAGAAGATACAAAAATGGAGAGAAGATGAACAAAGAAGTCACTTGGCACCCCCGGGATTTCAACCTTTGACGATCATGGACCGGTAGCTACACGGGTAACGCTGCCCCGGGCAGCGATTCCGTGAGCGTTTAATACTTAGCGTGATTGCGTCATCGCAGACCCTGGTATTCACACACGCGCAGTGGTTTTCATCGTGGTGTTTTGTGGTATTTATGGGTGTTAGGGTTAATGAAACGACAAGCTTGCCCCTTTGTTCACTTCCAATAATGTCCTTAAAAATGCAAAAATAAAAAAACTTGAAATCATTTTTTCCAGTACACACTTACAGGTTCCTGATTTTGTCCAAGCAATCCTTGTCTTTTGATATTATGTCAGCAATAATATGCTGACAACCTTTTTCAACTTCAGCGTAAGATGCTAGACCTGAAAAAGATGTTAAAAAACCTAAATAATACATCTTCTCTAAACTTTGCTTTATTCACTATATCTTCCTCTCTCATGAAATTGCATCATTTCATCTGGTACTAAAATGTGTACATTGGTGGTGCTTTAATAAAATACTGTTAAACATTGCAAGAGAATTACTGGAGGATTACAGAGCACTGCTACATGTAGAGTATTGCTGGAGCATTGCAATTGAGGTGCAGAAAGTTCAAGTGGTTCAATTCCACGTCCCAGTGAACAATACCAAGAATTACTTACCACACTTTTCACAGCCCATGAAGAAGTACTGAAAACCAAACTTGGGGTTGGAGGAGATGTGTATGTGCTTCTGGATGAGACTACAGACAAGGTTGGGATGTGTGCTTCAGCCCCATGAGAACTACCTGCCGATTGGCCAAAATGAATATTGTATCCAATTTTGAACCAATCAAGGAGGGTATTAATAAGATCATTTGCAAATGCAAGTTTGATCATAAATAGTTTAAAGCCTAGTCATAATTGGCAATTGAAATGAGCATTTCAAGTTATCAACCAATCAAAAATGGTGTTAGATGACCAGTAGTGCCCAGGGGATTATAGCTCTGTTGATTTACACAACAGAGAACTTTGGAGAGCATCTGCTCCTTGCTGGAGTGGAATTTTGACAAGAGTTAATTACACAACTGTATCACAGACAATGATCCGTGTCTTGAATAATCATGTAGTATTGATTTTGACAGAGTACAGGCAGTAGTGTCAGTGTCATTAATCCTGAAAACTTACATCCCTGCATTTCAGATGACAAAAACCACAGCTGCAGGCTTAAGAAATCTGAAACAGCTCTTGACAAGATGGACTACATGGTAGCTTGTGCAGCATTTGTGTCCGAGCATTCAACCAAAATACATTCGCTAACAGATCTGCAGAACAAATAAAGCTCAAATGCCAACCATGTATAGGAAACTTTCCGACCTCATAATGGTGTTTGATTTCTGTGCATCAGCAACACCAGATGATTTCCGAGAAAAAACCAAAGAAGCATTGTCCATGTGTGACAATCCAGATGACAGAGATCAGTGTGTTGATTTTCTGGCATCAATTGCAAAGCATCCAGCTTGGAAGACCATCCAATTCAAGGAGCAAGAGTGTTTGATCCTCGGCAACTTCCATCTACAGAATTGGCAACTAAAGCAAACTACTTGGATGTGTTTCCTAGTTTGGAAACTCTACCAGATTTGGAGTGGCATTTGTACACCTCTGGATGCAACATTGCTAAAGGTGCAGACTTAGCAACTTGGTGGAGTTCGCAAGAGCAGTGTCTACCAACGCTTACCAAAGTAGACAAACTATTGTATGTATGCCGGTAGCATCTGTGAACATTGAACGGTTCTTCACAGTCTATAACAACCTTTTCAGTTGTAAACGCACAAATTTGATGGAAGAAAATCTGAAGTTGCTGCTTGTGCTCAAGTTTAACCATGCATTGTTGCCTTATACATTACACTAGTTTAAACAGCCTTTCAAATATGAAAACAAGAGAAAAATGTTTCATTTGACATTTACCTACCAACCATATTATTTTCTACACAGTGCTAACAGTGAGTTTAAAAAACAAACAAAAAACCTTTGAGTGCATTCAGTAAGGTTGGTAAAACACTTTGAGGCACCAAAGTAGGTGCATTTCTGAAACACAAAACTTTCAGTACCATACATAAGTGCATTCAGTGAGTTTGTTAAAAAACAACTTTAAGACACCAAAGAAGGTGCATTGAAAAAAGCACACAAGTATTATTTGCACACAAGTGCATTCAGTGAGGTTGTTAAAAACAACAACTTTGAGGCACACTGAGAAAAAAGCACACAAATATTGTTTGCACACAAAGTTTCAGCACACAAGTGCATTCAGCGAGGTTGTTAAAAACACTTTGAGGCACCAAAGTAGGTGACCGAAGTAGATGCATTTTAACTTTAAAGGTTACCAGGCAGTTACCACTTATATGTAACTTTTTTGTCAAAACAAGATGGTACAATTATGCACTTTTCCATTTGTGGTCAACTGGTACTAGCTTGAGATACTCTAGCTGTAATACAGGTTTACATTTACTATCTTACATTATCTTGCTGTATTTCAGCTAGAGCGCCAGACGACAAGCTTCCTGGTTTTTTTTAGAACAATACTGTTACGTAAGACGAAGAAGAAACCCGCCCTGGAGCCCGCCCTACTCATTATTTCATTGTACTTATTGCAATTTGCCTCCACACATTACGTAATCAACACAAAGCTTTTGTGAGGACTAGTGAGTGGATAAGAAATTGACAGCGGAGGCTACAAACGACACGCCGATTTTTAGTTGTCAATCATGAATTGCCGCAACGTTTTAATATTTTACTGTATGGCATTCCGCAAGCACCATGACAAATTATGCCATATTTTTCCAAAGATCATCTCATATGAAGTAAGCTGAATGCGATCTGTACTTTTGTTACATTCCGATCGCTTTTGATCACCGATTATCGGCGAATTTGCTTGAAAACACATGAGTTCATGTTGTGTAAACATAATTAGCATGAACACAAATGAAATTACGATGCAATACAATGCAATTTGAATGCGCAGCAGATCTATAGAAATAAGGCTGCCCGGTTTATGCAGAATTAGACCACGTCCGACTGGTACCCACATAACTTTTTCAATAAACTGCACACAACGTTGTGTGGGTTGAAAGTGCACACAAGTTGTGTGGGTACCAGTTGACCACAAACTGACTATATAAATCAGTAAACCCTTGAATCATTTTTCTTTTGCCAATGGTAAATCTCTGTTCTCTTGAGCTGCAAGCCGGACTCCATGTACATGGCTTTTGAAAAATGTATCAGAGCCTACTTTATTATTACTCACCTTTCTGAGAAGGTTTGACGAAGTTGTTTAAATTAAACTTCCATGGCTCCTCAAGTGCAACTTTCGCTGCTGGTTCTAATCCCAACTTTCTGGCTCGCTCTGCCAGAGTAGTCTTACTCCCAGTCTTGTATGGTGCGTACTGTGAATATTAATAAAGGAGAAGTCGATAGCTAAATGTCTGTACAGGAAACATGTAAGAAGTTTTTCATGTTAAAATTAGCTGCTGGTTTTGGACATTTTTTTAAATTTCTGTGTTTACTTGTCTTTTTGGTACACCAATGCAAATGGGTACAAACTAAAGAAAACTATTGAAATTATGTATAATGACAAAGCTGCTTCACTCTAACAAAACCCATTGGTTTTTAGCAAAGAAAAGATAAGAGCACATAAAGAACTGTTATCAAATTAAACATTTTTCTGAAAAATTTCTAAATGCCATTGATGCACAAATTGCCTTTATTAGAAAAATGAGCTAACTGGAAGCATTTTAAAACTGCTATGGAAATGGCAAATGACACTTGAACACCAAGTAAACTATTTTGAAAATAGCAAGTGACAAAAGGTGGTTGGGTGTCTATTTTTAACTTTCAGCTCTCAAACGGAACTTAAAAGTCATTTCATACTTCTTCGTTGGTAGGACGTCATCTAACTTTTGGTTTGTTTCAGTGGTGTGGTATAGGTGATTTTAACCCTAACCATCACTTGACCCTTGACCCATACATGTATGCATAGTATACCAAATGTTCAACTTCTTACGGAACTTAAAAGTCATTGCATACTTTCGTTGGTAGGACGTCATCAAACTCACTGGTGTGATATAGGAAGATGATTTTAACCCTTCCCTCACTTGACCCTTGACCCATACATGTATGCATAGTTCTTACCAAGTGTTCAACTTCTTCTATAGTCCTTGCATTGCGCAATGCTCCTTTCAGTCCACCAGTCATCTTACCAGACTTGGTGACCTGTTTAAACACTGCTGCCACTTTCACTTCCACTGTCCTGAAATCATAGTTAACATTGAAATAGGTTATCAACTAGGAGCCTGTTCACACTAGTGGGAATAGCTTCATTCGAGAAAGATTAAAATTGATTCATGCAATGAAGGTCAAGTTTTTTTTGAAAAAGTGAATTTACAATGTGAACGCACATTTGGCTGGATGAAGCTAAGTGCTATGTACTAAGTGACGTCTAGAGCCATGTTTCAATTGGGAGTACTTCCATCGCTAGGCAAGCGAACCGAACCGAACATGCATTTACAATGTATGTCAATCTTCTTGAATCTGTGCTTAGTGTGAATGAAACCACATCTTTATTCGATCGTCATTTAGCAATTAGCACAAGGTGAACGTACACTTAGTACGTAAGCTTTAGTATGCTTTATTTTAACTAATGAAGATTAGTCTTTGTCTAAGGCCAAAAAAAAAAAAAAGGTTTGTCTCACGAACCCGCGCGCATAAGTATGTGAAAGCGATACAGCTGCGTTTGTCTACGGCGCTGACCGCCTTTTTAAAGGTTTTTTTTTTTTTCCCGATTTTTCCGGTTCCGATAGTTCGACCAACGTAGTAAAATGAATTCCTCAATGTCAGAAAACCATCGAAAATGTCAGGCAGCGCGTATGCCATTAGTGTTGCAGATAGCCCGTAACCCACACCGTAGCCTCAGTCTCGCTAGTTTCACGCCATCCTTGCAACGGCACGGAGGCGTAAAGCCGGCGAAGCAAAGTGGATGCAATATAAAAGGACTTAGCCTCACGGAGAACTCTGCGATCGAGTGAAGCCATGTTGTTTTCATAAATTTTTGTATTTTTTGTAGCTGTTTTTTAACAAATTTTTTACCGTTTATTTCAACATGATTGTTCGTATTCGTATAGTTAAAACAGGGGGGACTGTGCTGAGGAATTGGGCACTGCATCGGTGCGCCGATTCGGTTACTCAGCCCTCTAAATATTCACCTCTATGGAAACATCAAATCTCGCTCATACCAACATTTGTATCGTAACTTTGTATTTTGCACTGATTTTTAATAGTGATCAGCTCTAGGAAGGCAAATAAAATACAGTTACAGAATATTAACATTGTAAATTTGTTGCTTCTCTTTCATTGTAAGACCACTTGTAGTTTTCCAATACCTGTCTTGTGATTTTCATTTGTCTCAGGCTAAAAAAAAAAAAAAAACGCATTAGCATAGCTTCTAAAAAAAAAAAAACAAAAAAAAAAAAAAAGCATAGCACTTAGCTTTTTTGGCAAATGTTCGTGAGACAAACTTTTTTTTTTTTTTGCCTAATGAAGATATCATATAATGCGAATGGGGTCATGGACACACAAACAACAACAGACAACAGTAATTGTATGAAGACCTCAATCTTAGCAAGATAAATTCTCAATCTGAATTGACTAGCTGATCTTATGATAATGATCTGGTATACGAAAAGCTTTCAGCTCGGATGATTAAAAAAAAAACTAATATTTAAAATACCAACAGAATTACAAACATAGTTATTTCTTCATGAAGTTAGAAATCAATATAGTACAGTGTAATATACCTAACACAACTTTGTCTATGACACTTTAAATTTACTTGATTTACAGACTTACTTGAGCTCTTCACCAGCTGCTGCAACGTCCCTTATTTTCTCTGCCTGCATACCATTTGTCATCTCCTTTCGATATCTGCAATGGAATGCAAGTACAAGTATGTCTGAATAAAGTGCAACAACATCAAAATGCCAAAATCAGGGAGGACTTTGTGCAGGCCTCGAAATAAGGAAAAAATCAAAGGGCCCCTGGACATTTGCCTCTGAAATTCAGGGGTCCTCGCTAATTTCCAAGAGCCCCATAACATCACAGTATGAATAAAGTGTTTTTCCGGGAAGAGATCGTAGGAGATTTCCATTCACAAGCATGATGATTTAATTTTTTCTTGACATTCAAGTTTGCAAGTGACAATCTCTTTTAAGCACACCTGTATGTTAGAGTGAGTACAGTAATTTTGCACTTGTGTTATTCTCTAGACCAAGCTAAGCGTTATATTAATTCATGATGAACCCACATTTTTACAGTACATAGCGTATACGCATGCGCAACGCAAGTGCATACATACGTTAGGCATGACCGCGTAAAATTTCATCATGCCTGGAACTTATGTATGAGCTGTGTGCATACACACTTACAAGTTTAATTCAGTATTTTGAGGTAGCAGCTAAACATTGCCGTTTTATTCTGTAGTTTTATTGCTGAAATCAACAAGAAAAATCACTGATCATTTTGTAAGGCTAAGTGGCAATGATTAACTGACATTTCTTATGAAATAATCATGACCTTAAACTTGTTTTCAATGTTGAAAGGGATTCAATCATGTTTCACCGTTGAACAAATTTTTATCTTTCATGCTTCACCGTTGTTTAACATGTTTACAACCCATGACCGATGCGTCTGTTCACGCTAACTTACTTAACTTCACTCGCGAAGTAAACACATAGACGACACGGACACATCAATGTTAAACGGTGATGAACAACGGTGAAACCTGATTGAATCCTTAAATATTTACCTTGATATAAATGGAATAGAGCAGCCATCATCCAATAGTTTCAATACATTAGCCACAGCCCAAGGTTCCTCTTCACATATCTTCTGTACCACCATATCAGTAAGGTTCCATGCCATTGTAATGACTTCATTGCTGGGGTCTGCTTTGCTTGAAGATGGCCCTGCCTTCTCATCACCAAGTGGTGGCTTAGATTTCTTTGGAGGCATCTTGATTGCTAGAATGTCTTTGAGTTAAACCAAAATTACCCACCAATGTCTCTGCAATTAAATCAAATATTTGATTTGAAATTGTCTACTTGAATAAATGTCCACAAATGTAAGCAGTGGTGGCACCAGGGGGGATGGGGGAAAATTCCCCCTCCCCCAGTCAGAACTCTTGCTCCCCTAGTTGCCTCCCATAAAAACCCAAAATTACGAAAATGTCTACTTTTTACTGCAATTTTGCACAAAATTTGTTGAATTTTGCCCGCCCCCCCTGAAATTCACTTTGCCCCCCATAAAAAAAAATTCCTGGCACCGCCACTGGTTTTAAGTTCTCCTAGAAGACTGTTTCAAATTAAATTGAAAAGACTTGCGGGACACAAGTGCTTTGAGCGGGTCCCCGCTAGATGAGTAATGGGAGTGTACATTAAAATTACTAAAAAGGTAGAATCATTAAAAAGGGTAAATTTTATTTATCTAAACTTGTCCCTTCTTTCTTTTCAGTTTCTTCAACATGGGCCTAAATACTGCATGACGCAATTCTGCATAAATTTCAAGATGGTGAATTTGCATGTATGTACATGATCCACCAGTGGAGCTTCTGCGACCCCTACGCAGAACTTCCGATAGTGGATTAACTGCGCCACGGTGGACGCAGAAAAAGAATCCACTGACGGATTTTCGGCGCACATGCGCTGAAACAACCCTCCGTGATATAGGCGCCGGTGGAGTATTTCTGCGCATGCGGTCGCAGTATGGTTGCAGGAATCCACTGACGGATTTTCGGCGCACGTTTTAAAAAAGAATAACTTAGAAAGTATGAAATGTATATATACAGAGTGAGTCGGAAGTTAGAACGGTGGAGTATTTCTGCGCACGGTCGCAGGGAATCCACAGTCGGACTTTTCGAAGACGCGTCGCAGAAACTCCCCTCCGTATATAGCGCCGGTGGAGTATTTCTGCGCAAGACGGTCGCAGGGAATCCACAGTCGGACGTTCGGCGCACGTGCGCAGAAACTCCCCTCGTATAATAGCTCCGGTGGAATATTTCTGCACACGGTCGCAGGGAATCCACAGTCTGACTTTCGGCGCACGTTTTTCTTGAATTGTTATGATTTAATATTGGCCTACCCTAGAATGTTTCATAAGAGATAATAAAAAGGTAGAAAGTAAGAAATATTATTTAGGCCTATATTTTTCGAGTCAGAAGTTACGGTTCTGCGCATCGGTCGCAGGGAATCCACAGTCGGACTTTCGGTGCACGTGCGCAGAAACTCCCCTCCGTATATAGCTCCGGTGGAGTATTTCTGCGCACGGTCGCAGGGAATCCACTGACGGATTTTTCATGCGACGTTTAAGAAAAAATGGCAGAAAATATGAAATATTATTTATATTTTTAGAGTTGGAAGTTCCTTAGACCTCAAGGTCGAAACTGGCGTGGCACACCCTACCAAAAATTTTTGAGTGCCCCGGGACTCAATTCCGGGACTCACTCACACCCTTAGTCATTACAAGATTTCCTTCCATTACACTGAATACAAAATCAATACAATTTACTGCAACTTTCAAATCTTGGGATACATTGATTTAAATGTACGCTGTGACGTCAAAATATTTAATCAATTGCTGCAAATGAGGTGTCAAAATGTGCAGAAATTAATTCTGCTTCCAACGCATTTTACAAATTTGTAATACAATCACCCGTTTTTGAATAATGGTCATTATTTAAGGGGGTTAGTTACTTTTTTGAGATGTTTATACACTTGTCAGTTGTATGACCCACCATACGACCCCCGGGAAAGGTGCGTCAAGGGTGGGTCATTTACCACCATGATAATGACGAAGGGGACCGTCATTGTAGCCTTTGGTCCGTCACGACTGTGGGTGTGTCAATGTCAGTCAATTTACATACGTGCGTCATGATATCCCCGCTGTCAAAAAGGCCACGGTCGACACCGAAATACTCTCTACAGGCCCAACAGACTTTCCTTTTCACGTATTTAAAATAGACCTGGATTTAAAATACTTTCATTTTTTAATACGGATGTACATACCTTCTTCTGTCTTCAACAAAAATTTCAAAAACTTCCAGAAGCAGAAACCATAAAACATTCCATTCAATGGCGTCGCGTCGCGTCGGTTGGTAGGTAGTAGTCTCATCCCCAGAATGTATGGCCCTATTCTTCTGCATGCACGACAAACAGCAACCGACTGCCAAGTATCGTAAAACTGGGAACGAGTCGAAAGAATGCGGTGGTTCTAGATTTTTTCCGCAAAAAGAATAATTGCAACGTCGGCGATCGTGTGTGCTTGATTTAGGAGAGTCATAGGACAGTCATGGTTCGTCAAAATCAGGAAATGGTGCGTCACAAAACTGACGAGAGGTACCGTCACCGACATTGCAAGTGAATGTCCGTCATTGTTGGGATGCTGGGGTGTGTCATGGTATATGAAAATCCGCCGCAGGTTGGACAAATGACGCTCCATTCCCGGGGGTCATATGGTGGGTCATACAAATGACAAGTGTAGGCCCCCTATTAGGCCAAGTAAAAATAAAAACATGTTTCTCATCCGGGTTTTTAAAAATTAGGAGAATGAGGGGCTTTTTTTTTTTAATTTTTATTGGAAAACGACGCTAAATATTTGTATTTGGCACCATGTTTCGGGTATTCGACATACAGATTAATATTTGAGAAAAAGGAGGAGGCCCTTTTTATTTTATTGTTTTGAGAGGTAGACCCCTCTAGTGATCACAAAACTCTTCTTAAATGATGTATTATGCATTTACAAAGCCGTAAAATAAGTTTCAACTTCTGAAACATATTTTTCTACAAGTTATAACTGAAAGTTTACAAAATAAAAAGAAATTTGAAAAATCTTCAAAAAAAAATGAGGAGAGGCGCGGACGAGAAACATGTTTGTTTTTTTACTCGGCCTTAGTTGCCTAAAAAAATGGGAAGCTAAACTCGGCATCAAGTTTCAAGGGCCTTATCTCTCAAACACACCCAGATGTTGATGTGCAGTCCGAGTTTTCTGAAATTGCAAAATATGGCTTATTTATTTACTCATCATGCTTGTGGAAAAGGGGTGGATTATATTCTGATTTACTACGGATTTACGAACTTAAAACCAGAACAGACGAGAGACTATGTCAAAAATTAACCCATGTTAGGGACAGGCATACAAATTTCAAATTAATTCTATTAACATGAATTGTTGTTTATTGGAAGAGAGAACTTCTCAGAAACAATTTGACACCAAAACCAATCTTCTACTGTATTGCTAAGTGAAGTTATGACGAAATTACTGTCGGAACATTGGGCCATTTTCTCTGATAAGACTTAGGCTAATGAAAGTTGATCCCCAGTTTCCCGTTACATAGTTTTTCATGACTGGGTAGGTGACTGTTTCATTATTCATTATTCATTATTTTCAAACTTTCATTATCGGTGCAAAGTTAATTACGGAATGCTATGTTTTGAGGCCCAAATAAAATAATAAAGTATAGTTAGTAATGACCATGCTTCACTTCAAAACAAATTTTAATTAAGCACATCTTCTTTGGAATCTTCAAATTAACCTATAGGTTGTGCCGGGAGGTTGTGCAACATATGAAAGCACCAGAAGTCCATGATAGTCTTTGGAGAACCACTTTTCCATATAAATACACTGTGTCTGTGTGTTCTATTGCACACTACTTTTTACAAACCAAACTTACTCTCCACTAGCACATTTTTGGAAGCAATATTTATACGGAAATTAGTTTGTCTACTTGCACAAACTGGAGGTTGCTGGTAAAAATCATCACAGGGTGCACGTGTTAATAATAAAACAACCATGCAAGAAATTGACAAATAAATCATTTTATTTATAAGTTTATTTTATTAAATACATAAATATTTGTAAGAAAAGCAGAATAAATTTGACTTCAAATTTTGTTTATTTTATTTATTTTGATGTTGTCTATATATAGCGCGCTACATAGTGCACGGTAGAAATGCTTACATATTTGTTCATAAGCTGGTTCCCGCGAACTTGGCTGCCTCTCTTTGTGTTCGGTCTATCCATTTAGTGGTAGGAGAAACTTAGATGCAGGGAATTCCTAGTCTCCAGTAAATGCGCCCTACGATATCGCCATTTTACCACGTAGTTTAACCCAGCGTTTGCAAAGACTATTCGGGCTGGTCAGGGTCGGCGTAAAAGTGCTTAAAATACGTGTCGGACGTGAAAGATGACATTAAAACTATCCTTTTTTTCTTAAAAACTTGAAAAATGTGAAATAATGAAATAATGGAAAATAATGAAATATTTGATCGGCATTTTTTTCTGACCGGAGTCGGGTAACGGGAAACTGGGAGTCACCTTTCATTAGCCTTACCATAGGAGTGCATGGGGGACTTGATAAATTTAATCTAATTTTTGTTGAATATTATGTATGTTATCATTTTCAACACATCTGTGAAATTTTGTATGAAAATTCAAATTATTTTAAGGTGGTAAAAAGTGATTTTTGTGCTAATTTTGGTCAAATTTTGCCATTTTTCGGCCATTTTGGGCCCATTTTAGGCAAAAACAATGATTTTTCCCAAGCGATAACAAAAAAGTGCTTTCTCCCAGCAAATAAGTAAACTGGAATTGTTATGTGAAAAGGATGAAAGTTTTTGTCAAACCATGTTTCCCTTTTGTCAGAAGATGAATTTTGGGTCAAAATAGAATTTTTCCCAAAAATGCCCCTTTTTGACCCCTTTTTTGACCAAAACGGTGATTTTCACCAAGGCATATCTCACAGAAAAAAATATTCAAAAGTAAAGGCAATGTTGCATTCTGCTTCCTAAAGCATTGAATCTGTGACAATGCAAACTAGAGCATCTGAGGGCTATTTCATTATAAATGACACGTTCACAAAAATGGCTTTTATCATATCTGGTTGATATAATTAGGGTGATAATGCAGTGTTATTAACTTAATTCTAAGTATGCCACAAACTACAAGCTACATGAGCATTTTTACAGAATTCTGTCTATTTTTGTATAAAAAATTGCCAAAAGGTACATTTTAACCCAATTTTGGAGTCCCATTTCATTTTGCCCATGTATTCTGAATTAATTCTTTGAAAAATTAGGTACATTCTATGGCAATGTGCTTGTTGCAATGAAAATATGATATGTGTGGAACATCATGCAAGTTGAATGGTGAAAATTGGTGCAAAAATGTTAAAATTCAGAGATTCTTGCAAAATTGGCATTTTGCGTTAAATAAAAAATGAGTGTCCTCTCCAATTCATGCCTCCATTTTTGTTAACATTAAAGAGGAAATATAAACCCTTACCCTACCTGTATAATCTGTGTTATATTACCAATTGATGGGACAGGGCACTGATTGAGGAATTCATTTATTTTACATACAGTAGACCACTTGTTCTTGATACCACAGTTCGCGTTAAAATTTGTCCTCTCCAGAACTGAAGTTAATTACTAATTGTTGAAATAAGAAGGATTATATCATAGAATGTGAAATTTGTAGAGGAAGAGTGGTCTTCCTTCTACCAAGGTGGCACATGATTTGGTATTTGTTGCATTTTGCAAGCCTGTATCCACGATTCTGTTTGCAATTTAACAAATGTCCTCTCCAGCACAATTATGTCATTTCCATGAATTGGTAAACAAACTAAAAAATAAAAATTTCAAAGAGCCAAACCCACAAGAAATTTTTGCATTTTATTGCAAATTATGCTTACAAACCACTTTAGTGTTCAAATTATTGTCCAGTTGTTGAGAACACATATGATATTATTCTGCATTGAACTTTGGTTAGCTAAAAATTGCAATATTCCTAATTTAACCAGAATATTAACCCTGTTTGTAGTGGATTTTAAATGCTGGGGATCTTTTATGCAATAATATTGATGCAATAATATTGATGCAGCTATTTCTAAAGTTAAAGTATGCTTTATTATGTGTTAAAAAATGTGTCCTATCCAGAACAAATGACACAGGAGGGTCTTTTATTTTAGGTTTTCCATGACTAGTACAACAGATTGACGCAGAATACTCACTTATGCATCAGTGTAGCTATTGGGCAGGACAAAATGACTATTTCATGAATTTTTCATGTGAAGATAAAGTTTATCCTTAAAATATGTAGTAATTTTGCACCATTTATCTGGATTAGTATCAATTTACTAATTGTTTTATATTGAAACTGGCATATTTAAGACACTGAAGTGTAAAGGAACATACAACAATTATTACAGACTAAATATGAATAAGTATGAACCCAATGTTGGTTACATATATACTCTTTCAAAGTTGTGTATTAAATTGTTTAAAAAAATGTCCCCTCCAGACGGCAGCTATGTTTTACACAGCAAAAATTCAATTTAATTTTTTAATGGTTCCTGAGGGTTTGACGCTCTAATATTTTGAGAATTATTGACACACCATCTGAACTTTGAAATGATAATGAATTTGCATGAAATAAATGAGTTTGAATTTTGACCCCTTTTGGGACTCAATGTTGTCATTTATAATGAAATAGCCCCTGAAACAGATTAATTTTGGTTTTATTCATCATTTTCTCCAAAAATGGTGTTTTCAGTGGCACAAAATGGCACAGATTTACATAGGGCTTTATTATCAAGTAAAATAAATAGCGCCCTCGCTCAGATGTGCCAGTCCCTACCCATGTCATGTGTAACTAGAACTGTAAGGATGCCTCTGATAAGTGCACTGGATGGAACAACCCCAGCCGAGAGAATGCCCCATCACCACTTGGCCCAATGGCAATGACAATGTTTTGCTATAAATGATTCATGCATTCAATACAATTCATTTTGCATATTTTACAATCATCATCATGATTCATTGCATGCATTCCATTGGGATTGCATGACAAGTCAATTGTCGAGTCAGGTTTGAACGTTTTGCGCAATCATGACTATGAGTCCTATATTTACAACTTATTTATTTTTTCATTAAGCAGTTAAAAAAATTATTAACTTACCAATGCTGCATACATGTATTTTTTTACTGAAAATTAGCCCAAATTGTTCAATCGCGCCAACAGTTTCAGCCAGGTCAAAATTGATGTTTTGCAGACAGCCTGTCACCAATATTGCGGTAGCTACGGAGTCTCATTTGAAACCTTTTCTGAAACGTGCTTTGCCTAGGCCTACTAATTATAGGCTCAAAGACGGAGGGCGAATACTTGTCTGACAAAAATTGTTGTCGATTTATTTACTTACTAATTTATTTATTTATTTATTTATTTATTTATTTATTTATTTATTTATTTATTTATTTATTTATTTATTTATTTATTTATTTATTTATTTATTTATTTATTTATTTATTTATTTATTTATTTATTTATTTATTTATTTCATTTTATTTCAATTACTGTTGATAAGGCAACTTCAGGGAGACAAAATTAATAATACTCCCTGCCGTTGCATCCATTGACGAAAATACTCGATTTATTATATATTATTATTTTGTAGTAGTTTATTGAATTACCGGTGACACAATTTTATGACTTTGACATCCCCCCACCACCACCACCACCACCGTTACACCTTTATACCCTCTACAAGCTAAAATTGTCTTTTTGAATAAATATGTGGTCATCATTGTGACATTTTGGTCATCAAAATTTTATGACCCCCCTTTCTTTCCCAAAAATATGACCCCCTTCATTATATTTGGGACCCCTCCTTTCCGAAGAAAATGATAGTCCCCTACTCCCCTTGTACCTTACCTATACTTATTTGACTTATACTCTTAATACTTACTTGTTTTTGTTTACTTACTTACTTATACTTACTTACTTACTTACTTACTTACTTACTTACTTACTTACTTACTTACTTACTTACTTACTTACTTACTTACTTACTTACTTACTTACTTACTTACTTACTTACTTACTTACTAAATTACTTACTTACAAAATGTTTTTTTAATTTTTAAAAACTAGACTATGATAAAAATATCTAGGGAACCGTTTTTAAAATTTGGGCGAAAATCAGGCATTTTTATGATTTTTTTGAAAATTGAGCATTGTTTGAGAATTTTTGGTGCAAATTCTCAAATGTTTCCATAATTCCAGTTAAGACCAACCTTAAGTTACAGAAACAACATCTTAGGGGCCTCAACTCAAATCCAAAATATAGTCTCAGGCTCCAAAGGTACTGAGTCTCAGAGAGAGTAGCGAATTATAGCATAAAAGTGTAGAGCCTATATACATGAACTGACTCACTGAGGTTGCATTTTTGAGAAAATAGGTCCGCGAATTAAAAGGTTGGGCAGAAACAGGTTCAGTCTGACTCTGAGAGCATGTCAAAAACAGTGAGCATGTAAAAAAAAACCGGCTTCGTACCTGGAAAACGATGTGAAAGGCTACCCATACCTTGAAACATATTTGACCAGCTCCTACAAAACCCGGGCAAGTCGCCAGACATGTTTTTGAGTTAGGGACCGTTTACAAACACTTGTTAGGGGGGCCTGATGCAAAATGGGGGGCTGCGGCCTGAAAAAATTGACCACAAATTTTCACGGGAAAATTGAGTTTATTGCCCATAATTCTCTTGTCAAAAAGGGGACCCCTGACATTTTTGAGAAAACTGCCTCTTTTGCCCCCGTGGAGCAGATCGTGTCATATTTACAAAATTAAGTATTGATGCTATAAAATTATATAATTTTGGTATCATTTTAAAGCTTATTGTCTAGTTGCTTACATTTCCAGTATTCAAATCAGGAATTATCAAAAACGAGCAAAGATAACTGGCACATTTTTTAGGCCTATTACGATTATTTAGTGGTGTGCTCCTTCCCGAAATATTTAAAAAGGATGTCATAGGGTGGGGGACAGTAACACAAAAATGGGTCATTGTATGTATTTGGGTGAGAAAAAGTTGAAAAGGGCCGATCCCGCTCAGCGCCCGGGTCGCCAGCAATGCCTATGATTGGCGACCCTTTTTGTTAGCCGTAAAAAATTCTTAATTGAGAAGACGAGCTGTAAATACCTGACCTGACCTGTGACCTTCGTATTCACGCTGCATAGTGTTTTGTCCTGATGGATCGTGGCAAGAATTGGCAGGGTTTTCTTCCTAAATTTCTCAAAGAAAAGGGTTCTGAATTTAGTGACATGAGCGACAGAAATAATAACGCATCTTACAGTGACAATGATAGTAATAGTAGTGGGCATGGTGGCTTTCAAGGCCCATTTTCATCGAAGTCTAATCCAGCAAAATCTGCACGACGAAATCGCCAGCAACGGGAGCGTTATCGGTCGAGGTCGCCGGCCCGTTCGCGGAGTCGATCGGTCAGAAGTTTCGATAGCTATAACCGAAGTTTAAGTCGAAGTCCAGTGAAGCACCGAAGTCGAAGTCCTAGCCACAGTCCGCTCTCTCAAAATTACCCGCAAAGCCCTGCCAGTTTCAGTCGAACTCCAAGTCCAAATTATAGAAGGGCAAGATCGGTTAGCCCTGCACCAAGAAATAGGAGAAACTCACTTAGCCCTGCAAGCTATACAAGTCGAAGTCCAAGCTACAGAAGTGCGCTAAGTCAGAGTCCAGAGACCAGTCGACAGCGTAATTACAGTGCTGGATCAAGTCAAAGAAGTTATGAAAATCGGCGTCGTAGTAGAAGTAGGACCCCGGAACAGAGGCGCAAATATAGAAACAGAAGTCCCAGTATGAGCGATGATGGACAGAATCAAAAGAGAAAGCGCAAAAGTCGACAAAGGACAAGAAGTCCTTCATTTCATGGTTCAAGTTACACCTCGTCTATTTCAGATGATGATGCAGCAAATTATCAATATTCATACGAAAATGATGACGAAGAAGATGGAGAGAATGCGTGCGGTTTACTTAAAACTATAGCTTCAAATTTGCACGTATGATAGTTACCCATTCGATGCTGGAGTATGTGGCTATCGTTTTTCGGTCAGACAGCATTGACATTTTTTGCAATGTTATTAAATTCTCTTAACCCTAACGGTACTAATAGGGGGGTCACACATTAGCTCATTAGGTGTCTGCATACGACCCATAAATGAACAATGGCATGTTTTGAGCATAAAAAATATCAAATTGTTTTCTTCATAGAGACCTAAACATTTTCAAATATTTATTTAGTATATGTGTAGTTACAAAAAAATATTTTTAGGTCTATTGACCTTTTGAATTTTACACGGCGGCTCTGTGAAAGCACCAGATTATTTATCAGCAAAGACCAGTGTCTGGATCCCATGAAGAAATTAAGAAATTGCCTTTAGAAAGTGAGTTTTTCGACCGGTGCCAACGATGTAGTGAATTTTAAAGTTACTTTTTCTGAACCATGAGAAATGTATCTTTATTTTGGCACAACTTTTTTTTTTCTACGATAAATTTGAAAATTTGATGTTTTTTTGCCCGAAACGTGTGTATTTTCCCATAGGAAACGCTGTCCAAGGGTGAAATTTTGATATGATGACTGTAGATGATGAGTTACCCTACTGTGTGCCACATGTGCAATCAAATTGAGACTCCTTTTTCCTGAATCTCCACAAAAATATCTTTCTTTTGGCGTAAACAAGAAATTTCTAGGATGTTGGGTTAAAAAATGGCAATATATTGAAACATTTGTTTTTTAGCCATTTTCCTGTGTATTTTCCCATAGAAATTGTTGACCTTACTTGTGAAGTTTTCATATTTTTCCATTTCTGGAGTGTAGTTATCAACATATTATGACCAACTTGTTGTTTTTATCTACTGCAGTGGTCCAACTTGAAGTCCTAGAGTTGTTTTACCTTGAATATGGATGTACAAAGTTGATATTTTTATTCGAGGGTGTCCGTAACTTGCTGTTTCATTCTGTAGCACTTTTTTACATTGAGCGGCAATTTCCTTGATTTTCTAGATTTTTCCCACTTTGGAGGCAATTTCTCACAATATTTTGATGCACATGAAGCTTTTGTTGTTGTTTTTGTGTTTCAACCCAAGGGTTAGAGTTGGCTTAGTGTAAATGCAGCCATTCACAATTCATATTTTTAATCTGAGATTGTCATAAATCTGCCATTTTATTCTGCAAGGGGTTAAAATGAAGTGCTGACGATCCTTGATTTTGGTGTTTTAGTCCATATTTGGAGTAATCTTTTTCAAAAACTGAAGCAAATGATGTACCTCTTGACATATCTATGTTGAAAGACTCAGTTATACAGCAACTTTAAGTGAAAATCGGACATAGGAAGCATATAATTTTGATTTTTTTAGTCTTCAAACATGCCATATTGTCGAAAACATGCGTTTTTATCAAAATCATGCTGAAAAACAGCCATTTTTCGGAACTTTTAAATTGGCGTAACTCGAAAACGCTTGATCCAATTTGAACCATTTAAATTGCTATCTTCATCATTTTGCAAGATGCTTCTGAAAAACTTAATGCCAAACATTTATATTGTAGATAAAAGAATGATGTGACCCCCCTAGACTACTAAGCAACAAAAAAACACAATTCACAAAACATAGGCACGGGCAGGTATCGCACGTGATGTTATTGCGTCATCATCGTGCGAACAGTCATATGGTCGCGGAAAGCTTGGCCGGGCAAGCTACCCATGGCAAGGTACAAATGTAGTCACATCCACGTGTCTGGCACCCGAGGGGTCGGTGGTTCAAAACCGCACCTGAGAAAAAAAGTTTTCTAAAATTACAAAAAGCAGCGAGGATGTAGGGTTAATGCTGAAATTTGGGCAAAAGTAATTTCTAAAAGTCAACTGTATGTTTGAGTAAAATTTGCCTATTTTGAACAGTCTAAAATTTTGGAAGACGTCCAAGAGAAAACTGGATGAAAGCTTCCTCTCGGTAAGCAATTACAAGTTTGTGAGAAATAAGAAAAGTTTAACAGTTTAAAATTTTGTTGACGTGCAATTTTAGCAACATTTTTGATGCTATCGCCCATCGTGATCGGCTGTGTTAACGTGTTTTTTTGAGGTAGGCCTGTGTGCAAACTTGTTTCATACTGTTTTTATCCATAGAGCATCACCCTTAACTTTTTACATACCAGGTACCGTACTATACATACTAGATTTAGATTTGTACTGCATTTTCTTCATTTAAATTGTTGAATTTGGCTTGGAAGTCAAAACCTACTGAGCTGAGACAGGTTGTTGAATTCAGAAACCTTTGCATTTTCATCATTTTCTGCATGTGTTGTTGTACTTACACAATGTAGACATCGGAGCCTCATATTATGGTATAGTGTACAAATCTACATTTTGTAAGATATGCATCGCCGCACTTAATATGATTTCTTAACAAAACGTTTAATTCTTAATTTTATCCATTTTCACAGATCGAAATGCCAGTAATGGGGCGTCTCTTTGTTGGAAACCTCAACCACAAAGCCTGCAAACTGGACATGAAGGAAGTCTTTGAACCTTTGGCAACTGTGAAATCTACATTGGACACAATCCTGGTGGCTATGCTTTTATCCAATACGACAACGATGACGATGCCATCAGATGCCTCAAAGCCGTGAACAACACTGAAATTCTTGGAACTCAAGCACGTGTCAAGCCATGTCTGCCTCAGTATTGGTGGCGCTGTTCCACGTGGTAAGCCAGGATACGTCAGAGGACGCACCCACAGTTGGATTGGTTTAGATGGCACCAAGCACAGCAGACGGAAAGACTAGCTCGAGGAGAGTGGCCATATGTTCATAAAGAGCCACCTCCTGGAGGGGTGTAGATAAGGGGTGGTACAGGTAGAGGGGCCAAGTTTGGTGCTAGAGGTCGTGGTTTCGGGACTAGAGGTCGTGGTTTTGGTACTAGAGGTCGTGGTTTTGGTATTAGAGGTCGTGGTAAGGGGCGTGGTGCCAGTAGACCACGGGGTAGAGGTCGTGGAAGAAGAAGCTTCAGTGGAAGAGGTCGAGGCGCGGACAAATTTAATGAAACTGATACTGGTTACGATGAAGATGTGGAAAGCGATTTCAAGCCTCCCAAAGCGTGGTCACGGATTCCCTAACAAAGATGGGTTCAAGTCCAAAGAACAGAGATTCAGAAGTCGGTCCCCTGCCAGAAAAAGGTATACTGGATGAATTATTTTGAAAGGTAGTATTGTTGTATTTTTATACTTTGCAGGGAATGCTGTAGTTATCGACATCCCAGGGTAACTTAAAAGCAATCCATCATTGTTGCATCATACATGTACACACGTATGTACACAATATTTTGCTCAGTAAATGAGTAAAAATGGTCTCACTCTCATGGCATGGTTATACATTGTGACCTCCATTCAATATACATGTAGTAGCTCACAAGTTGACCTCATAATGTGGAGTATGATATTTTGTACCCAACACATTTAAAAGGTCATGCTATGAGTGTACACACATAGAAGTTAGAACTCTGAATTGAGAGATGAGCATGTTGTACTAAATTCCACAACTTGGGTTTTACAGATGCTGCATTAAACTGTACATTGTGCATACATGGTTGTAAATGTGAAATGTACATTATGTGTAATGTGCATACAACAAAGGCACATCTCCACAGGTTGTATACATGTAGTGTGTCTCATCTCAAGTTGAGAGTAACACCATGTTGGATTTTGCAGGGGCAGATTTGAATCTGTGTTTCTTTGCGGGTTACTTCGCCGGTGTACGAAAAATTGCCCTACTACCTGTGCGTAGACCCCCCGCAGGATTAGGTTAGTGCATGCAATTCGAATCTGCCTGTGCTGCAAAATCCAACATTGCATTACTCTCAACTTGAGATGAGAGAGGCTGTATAAGTAGGTCAAGTCCAGGATAAGGAGCATGTTACGAGAGTGTACATGTATACATGTATGTATCTGTAAAAAAGGTTTAGAACGTCATCACTGTAACAATTAATAAGAGCACATTATTTATTTCTCAGTTGAAGTTAAAAGCGGAAACATCATGTCTATACACAAAGGACATTTCAGACAAAAGGATAGTTGTCAGACTTGCCCAGTACAATTTTTAAGTATGATACATGATTGTACACTTTTAACACATCACTTAAAATATATATGCACATATCATACTGGCAGTATTTGGTAATGTTCAACAGTTTCAATCTGATCAGCGTTCTACATGTGAGTGAGTGTACATGTACAAGCATATATGAGGTTAAAGAAGTGAGAACTTCATATCGAGAGATGAGCATGTTGTATATCTCACAAGTCCATGAAGCCTGTTATAACATTCTGAAATTTAGAGTGTGCACATTGTACACCTTCATACCATCACAGCAACAATAAGAACATATTATTTGTCAGCTGAAGTTCTTTTATTTTAAAAGAGCTGCAGCTTCATGTTGCAAATGGGACGATTCAGACAAAAGGGATTGTACAAAAACATGATTGTACAGGCTCAATAAAATGGACAAAATCATTCAAAAATCAGCATTCTACATGTGAGTGTACAAGCATACATGTACCAAGATTAAAAAGAAGTAAGAACTTAATATTACATGTAAGAGATGAATATATTAAATCCCACAACTTGTGTCTCACAGGTACTGCTAAAACACTCATGAATACATACCTCATACATTGTAAACTGAACATTTTGCATGTACATGGATACATACATGCAAATGTACTACAATAAGGCACACTACATAGACAGGCTCGATATCCACAGGCTGTAGTTAGGGCAAGCCCACAATAACGGACATATTATGGCATTTTGAAATTTAAAGAGTGTACATCTCCTTTAAAAAAGGATTCAAAATGCATGACTGGAACAATCAATAAGAGCATACATGTACATGTATTATTTCTCAGCTAAAGTTCTTTATTTAAAGCTGCGGCTTGTTGTTATGTATGGGACATTTCAGACAAAAGGATACATTATCTTATCAGACTTGCCCAGTACCAATTGTTCAGCAAAAATTCATTCAAAATACATGCAAACATTTCAGTATTTGGTACGGTAATGTTCACTGGTTTCAATCTGATCAGCAAGCACACACCCACCAATATGATTATACATGTACTTATACAATATATGTTTACAAAATGAATTAATGCTTTATCAATCCATGAAAGAGAAGTTATGTGATAATGGCAGATATAATGCAAACACTTTGTATAGAAGTACAGAAGTACAAAAACTATCTCTTATTGCTACACTAAATACTGCACTGATAACAAAAGCATGATAACATCATTCACCAGGTATAAGAAATTATTCTGGATTCAAAGATGAAATTGCACATCATCAGTTGATCACCCGAAAACAACAACCACCAATAAACCAGTTTAAAGAAAAAAAGGACTCATTAACAGTTTAAAATCATTATCAACATGATGATTGCACTAAACCTGGCATGAACTTGTGATCTTGTTATTATCATGATAAGCTGAGTCAAAATACAAGTTCAAAATGATTTACTATAAACAGGTATGATATTTATTAATGATAATGAAAACTTGTTATGCACCTGTATCCATCAAGAAAGATGCTCATGGCTCAGCGACATGATTAATGCAAATCAAACAGAACCATACAAATTTTTTAAAAAGACAAAAATATTTCAAGGAATATGATGAAATTGTCAGAAAACTCCAACCTTATACAATGACAAAGGATAGTCAATATATAAGGAGCAAGAGACATCCCCATCATGAACAAAAAAGCATACAGGTAATTCTGTGAAGTTGGTGCCCAAAGTGTGACATGACATCCAAAAATTAAAATTGATCTTAAGATCAGTAATTTTGCTGTGTATTATACATATATTCAACATTCTCAAAAGTGTATGATACATGTACAAATACAAGATGAATTTGGCTGCAATTTTAATAATCTAGATGTAAAATGTCAATTGAAAAAAACTGTGTCAGTTTCATACATCAAGCCACATGAGAACAAAAAATAATAAGAATCAACCATCCAACAAACAAACATAATGTGAAAAGCATACACATGTATCTTAAACATGGATACAATGTATACTTGGTTAGCTTCATGTAGCTAGACCGACAATACTGGTCAACATTCAATTTGAATTCATCAACTTTGATAAGTTGGACCTGGACAAAAAATGAATGAGATCAATGCCAAAAGGCAGGTAAGTTTTTAATGATACATAAAACAGTCTTGCCTTGGTTAGTTTGTGGCATGTTGAATGTTTTGGTAGCGTAAAAGAGTAATGAATGAGCACATTTACATAAGTGGCTTTTATTTAGTTTAGAATTAAATAGAATTAGGCCACACAATGCACAGACGAAGTTATGTTAATTATGAATGTTTCAGAAGTCTGGGTTAAGTTGGGAAAGTTTAATTTTCGGCAAGAGGTTAAATGAAAATGACGCTTGGGAATTCATATGCTTGTGTTGTGGTTAATAGAAATTGTCAGGTGTATGAACTGGACAAGTACTCATTTCTCAGTGTTTTAATACAAATGTAAGGGCAGTGCAGAAGTGAAATGTAAATGTGGTATGATGTTGCAGCATATGTACCATTACAATGTACATGTAACTATTCCAAGGAACTTTTTCTTGATTTACCATGAATTTTCAGAAAAACATTACTTGAAACCCCCACATTTAAGCAGCCACTGTTGGAAGCAAGCAGACCTGTTCTTCTGCCAACCCCAGATGAACCCCCACTTCCTGCTGAACCTGCCTCAAAGAGTTACAAGAAAGGGCGTCCATCTTCCAGAAAGCGCTATGACTCCCAACAAGACGATGATGGTTACAGCTACCAGGATGAGGATTATCCCAAGAAGAGGAAGAGTAAAAGTAGCATTTACAAGAAATACCAAAAAGGCAACAAATATTCTGACTACAGGTGAGTAATATGAGGGCTTGACAACATACTTCTTTCTTGTTTTTTTTAGAGAGGAGGGAGTAAGAGTGAGTGAGTTATTCAGTTACTACATTTTACTGCCCTCAAGTTGTGATTTTTACACAATTGTTATGTACGGTACTTAATAATAGTGTTAGTAACTCAGTGTTTAATACATGAACAATGCGCACGCAATTGACTAATATCTTTATTGCATGAATAATCACAAATACATCGAATAAAGCCTTGATTTTTGCAGGGTATAGTAACTCCAAATGTCTGACTAAGATCAACGTGTCTGAATAAGGAATTCAAGATGAATGGGGTATTAGCCTTTGTCCTCTTATCAAATCAGCAACACAAGCAGCGGACATAACTGAATGGAGGAGGCTTACTCGGCAGGGTGCAAGGACAGACAACGTCCTGTGCAGGTAAGTCAAGTATGTACAAATATGTATTACATGACTATTTTTCATATATTTTCATTTATTTCTTCAGGTATGACAGAGAACATAAAGACAACTACCAGAGAGGACCAGGACTCTGGGGATCTCCAGAAGACAAGAGATCTGATCGTGCCGTAGCATCAGATGTTCACTATTCTAACTATGCGTGGCCCAGTACTAGTCAGCAGCACCACCAGGAGTATGGACAGCAAGGATATCGGCCAGCTACTGATCAGCAACAGCATGGTGGATATGACTACTCATCTTGGGCTAGTCAGCAGCAACAGCAGGCACCAGCACCACCAGTACCACCGTCACCTATACCACCACCTGCTCCAGCACCAGTGTAAGTATATGTTTGTCTTGTTTATCTGTAGGTCAGCTCCAGGGTTACCTATATTCATCAGCAAAGCTATATGTGAGACAATCAACTCGAATAACTTGGGGTGTTACACAAAAAATCGATTTGAATTACAGCCAAAATAAGCTTGCAGGTTCATGTAATTTTTTGTTTTAAGCAACACTAAAATTGTTCATTTTACTATTGGTTCAATTCGATCAAGATGTTGAGCATTTAGGCAAGGCTCTACACCTCTTACTGGCTCTCCCCACCCAGGTGTGCAAATGGGTACTGGCCTTATTCAGTGCTGGGGAAGTAACAGATTTGCTGTGGAGGAGGTGTAGCGACCCCCACCCCCCACAGTAACATTTCATGAAGAAGTCTTGCCCAATCGCTTTGTAAGAGAGATGGGCACTCCGTCCTGTGAACACAAGTTCATCCCCCTTTTTTAAAGCTGTGTTAGTGTCACTTCAAGAGCCAGATGTATACCAGACCGATCATCAGCAGAGTAAAATTCAAAAGAGTTAAAACTTTTCAGGGATGTAAACCTTAAGGAAATTTCCTGATTTCAGGAAATTTTGCTTGGATCTTCCCTGTACAAAGTATACTATAGGGAAATACACATTTTCAGGAAATGTTAAAACAGTTTCAGGAAATTATGTCTGTGCTTCAGTCCTAACTTTTCCTTCCTTGTGTAAACAGATATTCGGGATATGAGCAGTCTAGTTACCAGGCAACCAGTCAGTGGTCTCATCATCAGCAACCAGCACCAGCAGCAGCAGGTAGTGAATACCAGTATCAGCAGCAGACAGGTTATCACCAGTCAACCTATGGTGAAGCTGCTGCAGGATACCAGACATGGTCAACAGGGGAGCAGACAACACAGCAACACCAAGGGTATGTCATCATACATACATTGATCAATGATCATTTTATGGAAGTATTGATCAATCATGTAGGAGCAAGGTGGCCTATTCGCTGGCGAAGTGATGTAATAATCAGATTACCTATCATTGCAATAGGGTAAAACAATTTTTGAATATATCAGGCTGCACTACAAGCAGGTTGCACTCATCACCTGTGCATGTCTACAATCATAGATTGAATACAGTACCGTTCTTGTCAAAAATACTAATTTTACAGGTGAGAGTGATCAGCATGATATGGTTCAATGCAGAGGTACCGCGTGAACGTACTAGTGAAGTGAGGTATATTCAAAATTGTTTTACCCTATTGCTATGGTAGTTAATCCAATTATTACATAACTTTGCCAGGGAATAGTTCGATCAGTTCGTAACAGGCAGGAAATGTTCGGCTTTTACCACTACGCTGAAAAGTAGACCCACATTAAGAGAATATTAATTTGGTAGATATTTTGTGTGTTAAACAGGCATGAGAATTTTCCTGCTTTTGGAGGATTTCCTGCTTTTTTGTGGTCCACATTTCTGCAATTTCTTTTAATTTCAGCATATTTTTGGCCTTTTTAGCCCATTTCACATGCTTTTTCAGGCTTTTTCAAAGTTTTCAGGTTTTTTCATGGATGATCATTCTCATGCCTGGTTAAAGAAAATAGACAAAATATAGGACTTGAATTAATAATTTGTGATGCTTATGGTGAGATGTCACAAGACTCTTTTGGTGAGATGTTGTGTGCATATACGCAATGGTTAACAACACAAAAACAACAACCCTGCAACAGATTATATAGGGGTTGTGGTACCAGAGCTGTTGTTGTTGTTGGCAGCCATATATGATATCCTAGTAGCAGCGGAACAAAATGTAAAGCGCTTAAAGACCCATTCAGTGATCCCAGCACAAGTGTAAAAAAAATAAAATTGTTTATAAAATGCTTAAAAGTGAAGGACAAGTCATTCAAATTGTCATTTGGTATTTTTGAAATGACAAATTTGGCAAAAAAACAAAGAAAACAGCAGTACTGACAAAGTTGAAGCCCCATTCAAATACATGTAGCTAATTTAGATACTGTCAGTAACTAAATTACAGATTCATGTAAAATGTCCTATTTTGTCTTAAATACACAGCTGTGGGCTAAACCACTCACAGGCTATGTTAGCACATCTATGACAATGACAAATGTACCACATTCTGAATTTTGATGATTTTTTACGATCATCCGGATGAGCATATCACTGAATGGGCCTTTAATTTGAACAAATCGAAAAGGCGCCATAAAAATGTTGACATTTATTTCAATTTTATTGAGGACAAAATGGTTTTGAATGGAAAATTGAAAATTAATCTTCGATAGCTCTTTGGTGGGTGAAATTGTACTTACTTATCGTCAAAATTATTCATATGAAGTTTGCCTCGATATCTGGGAATTAAACATTTTCAATCGAAGAAAGTTTATCTGGGTGGAAAGCCCGATATTAACTCAAAGACTTAGCATAGAAGTTACTAACTGAATTAATTTTACCATGACAGGTACGCACAACCTCCTGCAGCACAAGGGGCACCAGGAGGACCACCATATTCAACAGAACAACTTATTCACTTGGCCAAACAGTTTCCAGAGCTTGCTTCCTCTAATATCCTGGCCCAAGTCACCAGAGAACAACATTCGTCAAAGAAAAGCAAACAAGAGTCATCAAGCAGAGGAAAAAGTAAGAAGAAAGGTGAGGGTTATGAGAGGCTAGCTGCTGCTTACGAGAGGCTCGCGTCGGTTTTAGAGAAGGCATTTAAAGAAGATGCACCAAAGCCTCCCATGCCACCAAGAGCAGCGACCCCAGGTCATAGGTCACCTGAGAGGCGGTCGCAATCTCCGAGAAGATTTACAGCCTCTCCACGGAGACCTCCTACACCAACCCAAGATGAAATGGACCATAGTAGGAGAACAGTGCTATTCCCTACAAGAGAGTATAAGTTGTTTTAAGGGAAATCTTGTTTTATATTCCAAAGGTTGCAAGGTCAAAGGTTGTATAAGACACTTAACATATAGACCACTTGACATCATTGTTTATCAACAAAGGCGAGGGACTGGTCTATAGATATGCATGAACGAACCTCTACACTGTTCAATTGCTTTCTTGTACTATATGAAATGTGGTGGGTGATTTAAAATGCACGTGCCCTGAGCAAACTATTGAAATTGCCACAATTCGCGCGCATACTGCCTGGCAATGAAGTCATATGTCATGTGGTCTGTACATTATCTAACTTGACATTTTCATAATCAGTAAGGGATGGTAGTTCTACCATCATGCATTGAAGTTACTATGGAGGCAAGGATTTCTGCTTATCCTTTGTGTAAAAGAGCATTCGCCTAGCTAGCACAGAAAACTTCTATTGAAGGATTATAAGCTTTATTCCATAAGCTACCTAATTACTTGGAGTCTTTACACTATACTAGAAATTTCAATTCAATGAGCACAGCTTTATTTGATCCAACCTACAATACGAACGCACAACCTTTGACACAATACTTATAGGTTAATGAACGTGTATTACTTATTGGGAGAGAAATTAGACAAAAAATAATGCACGCAGCTGATGTTGATGCGTCTAATGCACGAGCCCGAAGGGGGAGTGCATTAGATGCATCAACATCAGCGCAAGTGCATTATTTTGTCTAATTTCTAGAGCAATAAGTAATACAAGTTTATTAATCTATTTCATACACGAGAAGAAAAAACATGTGATTTTTACTTTTTTTATATAACAAATTATCACTAAAAATGTTGGAAAACAGAACCAAATATAAATGCATCAACCCGCCCGAAAAATGAATCAATCCTACTCGACGCGAATGCGCGCGAAACACTGCTCGTAGTACGCGGAGTGCACAATATACACAATCAATACATGTTTCGTACTTTTCTAACAGCTTTTCTGATTGGCTGCTTTGATATAGGAGTGTATGAATAACCAATCACGAGTGCATTGGCATGGTTGGATTTACTTCCGCATTATGCACGCACAGGCGCACATACTGGCGTACATCTCTCGGTGTACGCAAACAATCGTCATGCTATGTCAGGCTGTGTATTTGTTAACTCTCTGCCTGAGTGTGTAATGTATGCTGATGATACAACTCTTTTACTTAGTTCATCTAAGGCTGTGTTCATTCAGTAGTACTGATGGCTGTGTTCATTCAATTGATATTTCTAGTATAGTCTAACTGATTGAATATCTGATACCAAGGATATTGACTGCTCAGTGCCAGAAGTGGGTAAGTGCAATAGCTTGCCATGTGTAGCTGCCATGCCTAGAAGTGTACAATATACTGTGCGTAAATTGCCAAATGTTCACAGGGCAGCTATTGCACTTACCCACTTCCGGCACTAAGCAGTCAACATTTGATGTAAATGTACAGTCCAACCGCAATACAATGGCAATGATGGGACCAAACGTGGGCCAGATACAATGGATAAATGAAAAATCCAAGCAAGTGTGAATGTCCAAAGTGCGAAATTGGGACAAAGATTACTAAATATAGGGGTTATCTGAAATATGGTATATTTTATGTGCTATAATGAAAGACAAAAAGATAAAAAGACTAAATCGCGTCTGACGTCAGGGCAAAGGCATGTCGTGATTGGTAGCCGACCTGCACAGTACGGCATTTTCTCTGTAGTTTTCAGAATTTCAAACGTGAACTAATCTTTTTACCTCTGTCTTTCATTATATACAAGTAACATACATGTAGATATCATGTAAATGCTTCAGAGCATTAAATTTTAAAGGAGTCAAAGCATTAAAAACATCTTCTTCTTCTTCTTATATATACGTGCATACTTCAATATTGAGTATTGTCACACAGGCTTAACGTGCACAGTTCACCTATGCAATCTGGAACCTATGATTGATTGCAGATATCGGAACCGGGGATGGTCCCCTTCTCTTATTGAATAGCTCTTACACTTAACGTGCACAGGGTTTGACTCTTCTTGTTCACGGGACCAATGACTTTATGTGACTCCCGAACCACAAGACGTCGCACATATACTACCTATATCTGCACGTGCTAAGCAGTGTATGGGGGTGAGAAGAAATTCTACAATTTTATTCTGTAAAGTAACTGAACACAATTGTAGGATTTCCGACCTTGTAGGAACATTTTGGGAGAGGAAGAGAATTCTCACCTAAGGCAAGCCCAAGGTTCGAACCCTCGCTGATCGTAATCTCCCTGTCGACAGTGCAATGCCTTAACCGCTCGGCCATCTATGTTTTCCTATGAAATTCACACAGCCAGACGGTAGAGAGATCTGTATAAAATGAGGGCTTGGTATGGAGTTGAAGTTGTTAAGAGTGTAATGGTAGGAGTACTCAAGTTTAGTTCTTAGAAAAATGTTGGGTTAATTTAAAGTGTCCCATTTCCATTTTGTTGAAAAGTTGTGTATTTTATTTTGTTCTTTATAATAATTTTACTTGATGTTTAAGTTAGTTGATTTCTTGAATGTATGCAAGCTGCTGAAGTATTTGAAAACTGGAACTTTTTTTTAATGTTAGACCTAGTTTTTTAGTGGCACTTTAAGTACTTTTTCCACTGCTTGCTTCAGTAGACGCCTGTGTATCATAAAATCAAATAAAAATGCAAGCTATAATCAGAGCCAGAGATAAAAATATAAGTTTGTGTCTGACTATCAACTCCCAACAGCCTGTGATTGGTTAGTAGTGCATAAAATTAAGGTTGATTCATCTGGTGCCTTCATCAGGGAAAAGGAATCACAGAAAATGGCAAAAAATGGCAGTACTTATACAAGGCAGAAAGCAGCTTTTCTAGGCATTGTTGACATGGTGCCTGCAGAAAGAAAGTTTCCTATTACTAATACCTAACTTGTGAGATGGCTTGTATGTTTGAAGGTGCTCAATTAACCATAAAAGACACTGTTTTACCACCGCATTCAGAAATTTCAATCAACTTGAAAAATTATAAGCAAATCGTTTCCGAGTTTGATTCGACAGATGACAGTCAGACGCAAACTAGTCTTTTTAATTCAATCTTGGGTTATTTGCTGTCGAAGTGACGTAATAAATCGAATTAACTACCTTAACAATGAATGAATACAATTTTGACTATATCGCCCTGCACTCATCACCTTTGTATGTCTGTAATCATAGATTGAATACAATACCGCTCTTTTCAAAGATACTTATTTAACAGGTGCGAGTGATCAGAATGGTATGGTTCAATGCATAGGTACCGCGTGAACGTTGTAGTGCAAGGCGATATAGTCAAAAATTGTATTCATCCATTGCTATGGTAGTTAATCCGATTGCTATGGTAGTTAATCTGATTATGATGTCACTTCGACAGCGAATACCCCTGTATGTACACAGGCTCTAACGGTTGACAGTGACAAGATAAGATGGTGACCATCATGGTTTCAACAACTCTTCCTATACCTTTGTACAGGAGCCAACCATTGTTAATCCGTGATGAATCCACAGTCCAGTAGCGTATACGCGAACGCAAGGTTACACGTATACGCG